>NC_082685.1:140071135-140372593 GCF_949987515.2 Delphinus delphis | reverse complement strand
AAGGCCTTTGAATCCTCCTTATGTTGGCATTCACCCAGCTGTAGGATATTAAAGGAAAAGGTCAAGCTCAGCCCTTCCATTGGCTCTGTGGGATTTCTTGCTCAGTTTGCCCAATCTAATAGTTTTTCCTAGTTCTAATAAGCCTCAATTTTTGATATGCATATGTTGGAATTGTTTTCCTGAAGCTCTCAATTCCTTGCTGCTTTTGTCCAATAAGAACATAGAGTGGGGGACCATTAGCATCCTGTGGGCCAGCCTCCTGCTTTCCATTCCTATTGGTATTACAAACGGACTGCTTTTCCTTCCTTCATTCAACAAATCTTTATTGAGAATTCACTATGCTTCAGTGCCTGGGATGTAGCAATAAAATGGTAAATAGTACAAATAAACTTTCTTGATTCTTTCCTTTTAAAATTGTCTTCCTTTTTTTTTTTTGTGAGGAAGATGTTCTGTTCCTCATTTCTTGATTTGAATTCTTGACTCTTATGTTTTCAGTCTTTCCTGTTTTCTAATATGACTATAGCCATTTGTCATGTAAAAGGACTGCTTAGCTGCAATTCAGAAATTTTGAAATTGTCCTTTCATTGTCATTCACCTATAAGTATTTTCTGATTTGCTTTATTTTTTGCTCCTTTACACAAGGATTACTAAGTATGTGTTTATATATTTATTTATTCATGTACCTTTTCTTTATTTATTTTAGTTTCCATATGGTGGGGTTTTATTACTTCATTTTGCTTTTAAGCCACTGTAGTTTTCCTTCAACCATATAAATATAAATAATACATTTATATAAATAGAAGTTCCTGAAACATCTCTTCCTAATCACCACCCATGATTTCTTAGCTTCTCTCATAGATCTTTCTTCTCCTACCATTCCTTCAGTTTTATTTTCCCCCACGATTGATTCTCATTTCTCATGTGAATTCAGTTTAAAAATAAAGAAATATAAATAAAATAATGAAACTCATAACTCTGAGTAGACAAGGGGCTTTATTAACCTAGAAATTAAAATGTGTCAGGAAGTGCAGGATGGTTTAGACCAGTGTGACTTCTAGCTCAGAAAAGTTCACAAGGATGTTTCTGAATTTGAATGTCATTCAAATGCTTTGGAAGACTTATTGACTGATGCGGGAAGAATGGCAGAGGAAATGTGACAGGTTCCAAGGAAATGAAAATATTTTCTCTAATATAGGATATAATAAATGGTAATAATAATAAAAATAAATTAAGTAAAAGGTTTTGGTGTGTGTTTGATTTTTTAGAGGAGTGGTCCATGATAGGAAGCTAAGTGATAAATTTCCTTGGCTGGGAAAGAGGAATCTACCTTGTCACAGTTAACAAAATATGACCAATACCAGGAGAGACTCATTAAAACGTTGTCCACATTCTCTGAGCAGAATGGAGAGTTTGAAGACAAACATAATTTATTGAATGTCAGATTATTTCAGGCCTATGAGTGTCATGCATTTTTACCAGTTACTTAATTGCACTGTCTCAATTGTATACATTTGAAATAATGTCACCTGCTCAAACATACTTAGAACTCTTTTATGTATCAGATAAAGATGTTCTAAAAATCATGTAGTTTCAAAAAATGTAGTATATCATTACTATTACATGTCGCATAGTAATAGTAATCATCTTGTTGGAATTAAAGGTCCACAATGACATGAAATTTGTGTTATGACATTATTTTTAAACATAATTCTTAAAAAATACTGCCCAGAAAACAGTAGATAGAAATAATAACAGCTTGCACAAGTTGAGCATTTTCTCTGTGTCAGGCACTATGTTAAACAGTTTTCATGATTATATCATCACATTCTCACAATACTAGCTATCGTTGCCCTTTGTAAAGAGGAAATTGAAGCTTAGGGAAGTTATGCCAACTTGCCTGGGGTACAAGTATGTAGGGGTAATAAGTGGTGGCTCTTGAATTAAAACCAAGCCAGTCTGACTCCAGAATTCAAGCCTTTAACCAAAGTGCCCAACTGCTTCGCCAGTTTGAAATCTGAAATTTGATTAAACTAAGTGTATGAGAATCATGAGCTCGGCCAGTGGTGACAGAAAAATAATTGTTAGTTCAATATAACAAAGAGTCCAGAATTGTTATTGCCTCTGACAACCACACTTTAACTCTGGTCTAGACCTACATGAGACTGGTCATTCTGGGCAAGGGAAGTCAAGGAGATCAGGTGGGGTCATAGCTGCATGGAGGCTATTGTCAAGGGCCTTGCTTTTGTTTGTGGTGGTGGGTTCATCAGGTTTACTACATTATTGAAAATTTTCAGTTCAAGAATTCGCTAACTGGGGCTTCCCTGGTGGTGCAGTGGTTGGGAGTCCGCCTGCTGATGCAGGGGACACGGGTTCGTGCCCCGGTCCGGGAAGATCCCACATGCCGCGGAGCGTCTGGGCCCGTGAGCCATGGCCGCTGAGCCTGCGCGTCCGGAGCCTGTGCTCCGCAATGGGAGAGGCCACAACTGTGAGAGGCCCGCGTACCGCAAAAACAACAACAACAAAAAAACTCACTAACTAAAAGCAGACCTTGCCTTAAATGCAACAGTGATGACTCTGTCATGAACCGGGATTACGACTAATCCAAACTCCAATCCTCTGTACTCAATGATGCAAAATAAATGATAATAAAAGGGAGAGGGAGAATTAAATTTGAGTGTTCTCAGTTTGAGAACTTTCCTTTAAATACCATTTTAGAAGTATCTGAGGAGACAATATTCTCTTTTCCCAGTGTGTGGCACTCTTCTTCCATCTGATCTCCTGCCTTCTCAGAAAACCATCTCCAGAGAACTTAAAAGTTCCTGTCTCACTTCTCAGTCTCACCTGATGACTTATTTTGTCTGGAGTCTACCTGTTAGAAGTTAAGCAAATTATTTTATTAAAGAATCTAATCTTGAAGAGAATTTGGGAAATTGGGCATGTGGGGAAATTTTGAATGATCGGGTTTTAAAAATGGGGAGGGAACAAAATATAAAGCTGACCTGCCTGATGGACTTATGACCATGGATCAACAGTTTTAGAGAGAGTAGGACCAAATCTTCTACTTTGACTCACTGAATGTAGATCATGGCAGTTTGTGTGTGGTCTTTTCCACCTGGGAATCTGGAAACCTGAGCACTTTTCTCCTTGTCCCTAACTTTTTGAGTTAAGAAATAATAAACAACTCTGGCTTAGAGTTTCTTTTCTTTAATATTAAGAGACTTGAGCAGATGGTATTTAAGCTTCTCTTTACAGAAATAGATACAGAGATAGATGGATGATAGATAGATAGAGATATAGGTCTCTCTCTCTCTTGAAGTACCTTGGCATATTGAATAACGAGTCAAGTTTATGTAACAGTATTCTTACTTTGCAAATTATTTGTTGAATACTGAATACTACATGTCATAAGAAGGTAAGTTTCTGCTTTGGAAGTTTATACTGAAAAAGTCCTCTCTAAGTAGCCTGCAACATATGTGAATTGACTGCACATTCACAAATTGCTTTTATTCAGCCTAGGTTCCCTAGGCTCTCTGCTATGCCTCAACCCCTTCCTTTCTATGTATATTCTACTCTCTTACTTCCTCTGGAACCCTTATTTATCCCTCCTTAGAGTATTGCAAACAGGAGTCCTTGTGTAGGCAACTTGCTTAAAGGAAAAGAATTGCACATAAATTAGTCTGTTTTACTCTTTATTCTCATTCCCTGTGATTCCTCTGCCCAAGTTGGGGGTGGGGAGGGTGGAAGTTGGGGAGGAGTACTTCCATTTAAACAAAAGAAGTGTTTTTGTTTTAGACTTTGCAGCTGGCTTGCCTTTGGGTGGTCATAGGTTAGGGGGAAACACATGTCTATAAAACTCAAATGAGGAAGATCATTTACAATCAGTGTTTAACATTACTTCTTGTTCTTACAATAACTCTGCAAGATAGATTATTACAATCTTTATTTACGAATGAGGAAACCAAGGCTTAATGAGTTAAATAAGTTGTCTATGGTGGCAACATTAGTGAGTGGCTGAACTAGAGTTTGGCCAGGTTCACTGACTGCAGGGTGTGGCACCCCACAGGTACGGGGTGCTTCGTGAACAAATTCAAGAGAGCAGAGGTTGTGGGGTGCCCTCTTGAATTTATTCACCAAACACCCTGAACATTAGATCAGTGATCAGAAAGAGAAGACATCTAATTACTGTCTACAGTGGAACTTTAGCTTCCTAACCATCATATCAAAGAATCTCAGAAAGAAAATTTAAATTTTTTGCTGAATTGTAAGAAGAAAATGATTCATATTACTTATATAACTAATATCCTAACTTGGTTTCCCCACACAGTTGATGGTATTGTTTCTTGAAGCACCTGAATTGAATTTAGCAGTATGACTATGTAAAAGGATCACTTTTCACATCTCACTGATATTAATATGGGAGTGAATCCACTATAACCATGGCAAATTCTGAAGCTAAAGGGCATGCTAAGAGAATCAAATTCAACCCTGGCTTGGCCTCTTCTTACTTTTGACCTTCAGTGACAATATATCCATGAATATGAACACATATACCTTACTTATTTCACACAGTAAAGAATAAAATTAATAAGGTTACAAACAAAAAAAGAATGTCCCAGAAGCTTTTAATGCAGTTCTAAGATAACTTCTTTAATTTGATTTTGGCCCTTATCACCATTATTGTTTTTAACTTTCTTTTTTTTTTAATTTTTATAAATTTATTTTATTTATTTTTATTTTTGGCTGCATTGGGTCTTCGTTGCAGTGCGCGGGCTTCTCACTGCAGTGGCTTCTCTTACTGCAGAGCACGGCGTGCGGGCTTCAGTAGTTATGGCGCACGGGCTTAGTTGCTCCGCGGCCTGTGGGATCTGCCCGGGCCAGGGCTTGAACCCGTGTCCCCTGCATTGGCAGGCGGATTCTTAACCACTGTGCCACCAGGGAAGCCCATTAACTTTCTTTTTTGATCTGTATTCTTTCCTCATTTTGAAGTCCAATGACGGATGAACTCAAGGGACGAACTTAGACATACACCATCAGTGTTCAATCTTATCTGTATCATTTCACTGGGCAACAGTTCTAATGCAAAATTAATGGCACACGATAGTGGCAGGAAGATGTAGATTGCTTTAATTAGTGCTATAAATTGTCTAAATATCTGTACATAAGAATCAAATGGGATTTACATTCAGCCCCAAGTTTCCTTACATGATCTAATTTTTAAGATTTATTTCATGTTTTACTTATCTAACTTTGTCATTACTTGGGATATAAAGACTTAGTAAATCAAGAACAAACATTATCTACATGACATAATCTGCCTCTGGAACTATTGCAAAATGGTCAATTCTAGAAGTGTTGCTGCTGGAATATTTTAATAAGCCAAGCTACATTTTATGATTTGAATGCCAATTGTAAATATATGAACTAGATACAGTTCATGGCACCTTTGGGATATAAACAGAGCTTTAACATGAATAATTTAGTTACAACTCCTACGTAAAACTGAAGTTAGTTAGGGGTGCTAGTGGACTTTCTTTAGGAATCTTTGCTAGTCACAAAGGAAAACTGCTGGGAGGATCTAAAACTGTGGCCTTAATCTAATAAAAAGAACTGTTTCCTTACTCTCATCCCTCCTCTATAGTTTCTGCTGCCCCAAGTGGAGTTGATAATGTTGTGGGATTGACTTGGAAGACACGATCAATGGACTTGGAAGAGAAGCTACAGATCCTCTTACGAACTCTTTTTTGATTTAACAGTGAGAAAAACCAAGGCTCAGAATCCAATTAGGCAGCCTTCTGATTCCCAGTCCCTTGTTCTCTTTTCTACTCTCCCTCTACTTCTGTTTAGCACCTTCAAACCACACAAGGTCAACAGCTTATTTGATGCATTAAGTCACTAACTGTCTGCTTTCTACCCAACCTAAATGAGGTTTCTAACAGGTTGTTGAAGAGCTGCACATCTCTTGTTTCTACCTATAATAACAAAATTCCCCTAAAGCAAAAGATCCCTTACTCAAAAGCTATGAGAGCCAGAAACATGTATTTCTTGTTATGCAGTAACAAGTTTTGAGAAAAGAAAAATAAACTTTTTAGGTGGCTTCAAATACCACTACACTCTGTTAGGTTAGATTTTTCCTAGCTTACTCCCGTTCATCTCTTTAGGCATTTAGACTTTAAATTTTAACAATGTTTGACTTCTATGATAATTTCATGATATTTAATGATAAGACTCTCATGCCATTGCACACTTGAAAAATCTATATAATGCATTTTGGACTTCATAGACTCTTGGAACTAGGAAGATATTGTAAATAATAAAATGTAAAACAAATCCACTAAGGTACACTTCTCTGTTGGATGACATATGTACTAGCAAACCACGTTTTAAGAAATGTAAGTACTCTGTAATGACATATGACTAAGACAGTCCATTTAAAAGTGTTATTCGATATGTACTTGGTAGCAAATCAAAATCAAATGATTCCAGTGTCAAGGATGCCCCCTTTTCATACTCTACTATGTACATAATTGAAATCTGAAAGGGAAAAGTTTGTTTTTCTCAAAGAATGCTACATTTACTTTGAGCTCTAAGTGATTTATAAAAACAGATAGGAGTACCAAAGTACTTTCCAGATAAATGAATTACATGCTAATTTTTAAAAGGTAATGTCTTCTAAACTATTTGTCTTATAATTTTTAGTATACAAAGTAACTATTCTGGGTAGCGTCAGGGAAAAATGAGATGTGTGAAAAAAGTATTTCCCTGCGTGATAGGATATACATTAATAGGAACAGACAGAGGAAAAGCAAAGGGGCACATTTTGTCCTGAGCACCGCAGCTCTCTATGTTCTAAGCCTCTCATCTAGGTCAATGGAAGCGCTAGCCATCACAGACCTTCCCCGAGTCGTGGAATCAGTGGGAGGACCCTGACCAGGACAGCCAGCCACAGGCTCCCAGCCAGACTTCCTTTCACCTCTCCTTCCCTTCTTCTCCCTGCAATCCTATGCTGGTACTCTTTATGGAGTTTCTCTTGGCTAATTTCTGGAATAGGTTGCCCTGGTTGGACTTTTTATAAGAAACTATTTGAGACTGAAAACAAGGTCTTTTGTTTTTAAATTTCATTTGATCAGATGATGCCTTGTAGAGATGACACCTTAATGGTAGTATTTTAAGCATCCGGGGGAGGACGTAGGTGAGACATTTAAAAACACAGGCTTTCCTGGTTCCTCTACTCAAATTATACAGTCAGCCACCATAGCAAGCTGATCGGTTCCAATAATGTGAGTCTCCCAGGCAGTTTGTATTTTCATTCATTTATTCATCCAACAAAAATTTACTGAATGCTGACAAAGGGTCAGGCACTGTCCGAGGTGTTGGGCCAACAGCAATGAACAAGATAGGCACAATCTTTGCCTTCACGGAATTTATAATATGACAAGTGAGATAGATACATGTGATGCATATAATGAAAGGTGAAGGACAGGTCGTTATGGGAACACAGGACAGGGAGAGCTAACGTATCTGAAGAGGCAGAGAAAGACTCTGGGATGAATAAGCCAGAAACAAGGGCTGACCAGGTAAGTTAGCCACCCAGCAGAGCCCCAGATGCCTGCTATCTCGCTAGCCAAAGACATTTCTCTGCTTTCTGTCGGGCTGTTCTCGCCATTCCCAGCCTAATGATGGTTGGCACAGAAATGAGAGAAACCATAACCTTTGCTGAGGATTGACATTTATACTTCACTTTCTATTATTTACTTGGTTGATTTGGCTTGTGCTTCATTAAAGAGTAGAAACTTAGGACATTTTTTGTAAATGTGGTAGGTCTTCTGATCAGTTTTCATTAGTCTGACATGAAACTGAAGGTTTGGGAAACAGATAAGTACTTAGAATTATAAAAGATTAATATATAGTAGGGGCTGAGCCAGAAAGAATGCTTAAAAATAAGGCAAAGTCAGAATATTTACTTAAAACATGACTAAACAGTTCAAAGACTACATTCAGAAAAGAAGACCTTTTAAATGACCTGGTAAGAATTATAATTCACTTTTCATTGGACACTCCACACTAGAATACACACACAACACACACATACAACTCTCTCAATGACTGTGTGTTTTTCTTAAGGTTAGAATGGTGCTTTAGTAATAGGAATATTTTAAACATTGTGCTGTTAGAAATTTTTGTTTTAAAACAAAGTCAATATTCTTTAAACAAATACTTTCTGGATAGCTGCGGGTGGCACTCTGCCACACGCTAGAAACGAGGAAGGGCACAGGACAAAAGCAGTCCTGCCTCTGCACTGCTTGCAATGTATTTTGATTGTTTTACTCAAACTCAGAGTGTTTTCACTGCTCTAAAAACTTTCAAATATGCTCTTTTATTGGAAAACTTCAAAACATTATTCTAAAATAATACCATGTAAAATGTTGTCATCTACTTCATCTTAAGTGTTCTATAAAATACTCTCAAGTTCAAACGTGTATGGTTTTCATTTGACCAATCCGCCCAATAAGCACTAGATTGCTGAGAATTCTATACAGTACCTACTTTTCACCTCTCAAGGGTTGACACACTGGTCTACTAGATTATTTCTTATATGACTGTACCATTAACAGATTTGAGGAAGTTTATTTTCTTTATTGGACCCCTTGTTTCTTTAATGCCTTTTTAAAAAATTATTAATTCTTGTTAGGTGGCAATCACAAGTCAGGCCCTCTCCTATGTCTGTGTCTTTTGCTTCTGTATGTGCCATTTTTTCTGACTTTGAACTCTAAGATCATTTTTTACTCCACTCAGCACAAGTTTTGTAGGTGAAAGCAAGATACTCTGGGCAGAAATCTAATTCAAATAAAATTAAGCACTGTGAAGAAGAAGCTATATAGACCTCCTTTTAGGAAATATTTAATGAGTGTAAGACAAGTGTATATAGGAGACACTAGTTAAAATGTGAAGGAGTTAGTTTTAGAATAGGCAGGTGCTAATTTTAACAAGGGAATAAAACAATCTATGAAACTCATTAATTTTAATGCCTGGTATAGACCTCCAGTAATCTTTACATCAGGGTTGTCAAACTGGCCTGCAGGACAAATCTGGCCCATGGTCGCTTTTTGTAAATAAAGTTATAGTGGGACACAGCCTTGCCCATTCCTTCATGTACTGCCTATGGCTGCTTTTACACTATAATGTCAGAGTTGAGTAGCTGCAGCAAAAACTATATCACCCACAAAGCTGAAAATATTTACTATCTGCCACTTTACAGAAAAAGGCCTACTCTAAATAATTTTGCTTTGTTTCTCCTTTTTTGATTAACAGTAGATCAACTTCTACTAGTCAAAGACAGTTGTCCAACAGAAGCCTGCAGTGTTATATAAAATTGGGCAAAAGAATCAGATTTATAAACGGATCATGAATTATATTGCCTTTTAGTACAGACAGTAAGTTATATGACATACGAACCCAACTGATCTCTGCAAAATTCCCTGGAACTCAGATGCAGGGAGGCAAAAGTTTGTAAAAATGCAAACTTCAGAGAAATATTGTGTCTCATTATGAAGCGGAAAAAAGTCAGAAATACCTCTGTGACATTTTTCACAAACACAGATAGATATAGTGATTACACCCTCAGGCAGCAATCTATTACCCTCAGGCAGCAATCTATTTCAAAAAGAATAGGCTATGAGGATAAGTACATCTGCTTTGAATTCTTATTGATTTTCTAAGTCAGTGTTTATACAACAAATGACCTGATGACTCGCAAATGTCAATTTCATCTAGGACTCAAGTAGAAAAAAATGCTAATTGAATGACTATTGTGAAATGTTTCATAGGTTTGTACATGACTCAGGCTTAATCCATCAAAAATCATCTTCCTGTCTAAATTATTTACCTTTCCAGCCTACGGCTTTTTTGATGAGCATCTTTATATTCCTATTCTCTATATAGCTTTCTATTCTTTATAGTCCTATAACCTCATGCCTGAGCTTGATACGTGGGTATATGATAAAATAACAATACTAAGCTATATCAAATATAAATTATTATAGCTTATACAGAGCATGTGAATATTATCTGATCCCCTCAACAACTCCCTGAGATAGAGCAGATATCCTCAATTTGTATGTGAAGAAACCGAAGCAGAGAGAAGGTAAATTCTTTGTCTATAGTTTAATAATAATAAGTAGAATCAGTATAAAAAGCAGGTTTTTTTTCCTAAATCCAGGGCTTATGTCTTTGAATCTACTGCCTTCTCAGACAGAGAATCAGATTATTTTCAATCTGTGAAATGTCATGATATATAACTATTATGTTTATTACTATTATTGTCATTCATAATGCAATAGTTGGTTTTCCCACTTTGAACACAGGCTAAAATTTGAGTGTTGAGAGGATCACAATAAATAGCTATGTTAAAAATATTTGTATAATTTGTAACTCTGATTTAATCAGGCACCATACTTGATTTTCATGGAACAAGTTTAAGGGTTCCCTGAGAGAATCAGTGGGTTGGGTGGGATCATTATAGAAATTCCATTTGTGTATTATTTTATTATCTCTATAAAGCAAATTGTATACATTTGCAAGATAGCAGCAGATTTTTAAGGAGTAAGGGTGAGACACAAAGGCCAATGATATTTAATTAAATTTGTAAGCTCATTTCTTTCATTCTTTTTTTTTTTTTTTTAAACTGATGTATGATTGACCTACAACACTATGTTAGTTCCAGGTGCACAACATAGTGATTCAATAGGAGTTTTATGGTTTCAGATCTTATGTTCAAGTCTTTAATCCATTTTGAATTTATTTTTGTTTACGGTGTGAGAAAGTAGTCCAGTTTGATTCTTTTACATGTAGCTGTCCAGTTTTTCCAACACCATGTATTGAAAAGGTGGTCTTTCCCCCATTGTACATTCTTGCCTCCTTAGTCATAGATTAATTGACTATATAAGTGTGGGTTCATTTCTGGACTCCCTATTCTGTTCTACAGACTTTTCTGTCTGTTTTTTTACCAATACCATACTGTTTTAATTACTGTACCTTTGTAGTATAGTTTGAAATCAGGGAGCATGATAACTGTAGCTTTGTTCTTCTTTCTCAAGATTGCTTTAGCTATTCAGAGCCTTTTGTGTTTTGTGTTCCATACAAATTTTACAGTTATTTGTTCAGTTCTATGAAAAATGCCATTGGTATTTTGATAAGGATTGCACTGAATGTGTAGACTGTCTTGGGTAGATGATCATTTTAATAATATTAATTCTTCTGATCCATGAGCAAGGTATATCTTTCCATTTGTCTTCATTGTCTTCTATTTCTTTAATCACTGTCTTATTGTTTTCTGAGTACAAGTCTTTTACCTCCTTGGTTAGATTTATTCCTAGGTATTTTATTCTTTTTGATGCAATTCTAAATGGGATTTCTTAATTTCTCTTTCTGATAGTTCATTGTTAGTATATAGAAATACAACAGATTTCTGTATACTATTTTTTTTTTTTTAGATTCCATATATATGTGTTAGCATACAGTATTTGTTTTTCTCTTTCTGACTTACTTCACTCTGTATGACAGTCTCTAGGTCCATCCACCTCAATACAAATAACTCAGTTTCATTCCTTTTTATGGCTGAGTAATATTCCATTGTATATATGTGCCACATCTTCTTTATCCATTCATCTGTTGATGGACACTTAGGTTGCTTCCATGTCCTGGCTATTAACATTTTGGTACATGACTGCAATTAACATTTTGGTACATGACTCTATTGAATTCTGGTTTTCTCAGGGTATATGCACAGTAGTGGGATTGCTGGGTCATACGGTAGTTCTTTTTTAGTTTTTCAAGGAACCTCCATACTGTTCTCCATAGTGGCTGTACCAATTTACATTCCCACCAACAGTGCAAGAGTGTTCCCTTTTCTCCACAATCAATCCAGCATTTATTGTTTGTAGATGTTTTGATGATGGCCATTCTGACCGGTGTGAGATGATATCTCATTGTAGTTTTGATTTGTATTTCTCTAATGATTAATGATGTTGAGCATTCTTTCATGTGTTTGTTAGCAATCTGTATATCTTCTTTGGAGAAATGTCTATTTAGGTCTTCTGCCCATTTTTGGATTGGGTTTTTTGGGTTTTTTTGATATTGAGCTGCATGAGTTGCTTGTATGTTTTGGAGATTAATCCTTTGTCAGTTGCTTCATTTGCAAATACTTTATCCCATTCTGAGGGTTGTCTTTTCGTCTTGTTTCTGGTTTCCTTTGCTGTGCAAAACCTTTTAACTTTCATTAGGTTCCATTTGTTTATTTTTGTTTTTATTTCCACTTCTCTAGAAGGTGGGTCAAAAAGGATCTTGCTCTGATTTATGTCATAGAGGGTTCTGCCTACGTTTTCCTCTAAGAGTTTGATAGTTTCTGGCCTTATATTTAGGTCTTTAATCCATTTTGAGTTTATTTTTGTGTATGGTGTTAGGGAGTGTTCTAATTTCATTCTTTTACCTGTAGCTATCCAGTTTTCTCATCACCACTTATTGAAGAGGCTGTCTTTCCTCCACTGTATATTCTTGCTTCCTTTATCAAAGATAAGGTGACCATATGTGCATGGGTTTATCTCTGCGCTTTCTATCCTTTTCCATTGATCTATATTTCTGTTTGTGTGCCAGTACCATACTGTCTTGATTACTGTAGCTTTGTAGTATAGTCTGAAGTCAGGGAGCCTGATTCTTCCAGCTCTGTTTTTCTTTTTCAAGATTGCTTTGGCTATTCGGGGTCTTTTGTGTTTCCATACAAATTGTGAAGTTTTTTTGTTCTAGTTCTGTGAAAAATGCCAGTGGTAGTTTGATAGCGATTGCATTGAATCTGTAGATTGCTTTGGGTAGTACCGTCATTTTCACAATGTTGATTCTTTCAATCCAAGAACATGGTATATCTCTCCATCTATTTGTATCATCTTTAATTTCTTTCATCAGTGTCTTATAATTTTCTGTATACAGGTCTTTTGTCTCCTTAGGTAGGTTTATTCCTAGGTATTTTATTCTTTTTGTTGCAGTGGTAAATGGGAGTGTTTTCTTGATTTCACTTTCAGATTTTTCATCATTAGTGTATAGGAATGCCAGAGATTTCTGTGCATTAATTTTGTATCCTGCTACTTTACCAAATTCATTGATTAGCTCTAGTAGATTTCTGGTAGCATCTTTAGGATTCTCTATGTATAGTATCATGTCATCTGCAAACAGTGACAGCTTTACTTCTTCTTTTCCAATTTGGATTCCTTTTATTTCTTTTTCTTCTCTGATTGCTGTGGCTAAAACTTCCAAAACTATGTTGAATAAGAGTGGTGAGAGTGGGCAATCTTGTCTTGTTCCTGATCTTAGTGGAAATGGTTTCAGTTTTTCACCATTGAAGACAATGTTGGCTGTGGGTTTGTCACATATGGCCTTTATTATGTTGAGGGAAGTTCTCTCTATGCCTACTTTCTGCAGGGTTTTTATCCTAAATGGGTGTTGAATTTTGTCAAAAGCTTTCTCTGCATCTATTCAGATGATCATATGGTTTTTCTCCTTCAATTTGTTAATATGGTGTATCATGTTTGTTGATTTGCATATATTGAAGAATCCTTGCATCCTTGGGATAAACCGCGCTTGATCATAGTGTATGATCCTTTTAATGTGCTGCTGGATTCTGTTTGCTAGTATTTTGTTGAGGATTTTTGCATCTATGCTCTTCAGCGATATTGGCCTGTAGTTTTCTATACTAATTTTGTATCCTGCAACTTTACTGTATCCATTTATTAGTTCTAATTGTCTTTTGATGATGTGTTTAGGATTTTCTCTATATAGTATCATGTCAACTGCAAACAGTGACAGTTTTACTTCTTCCTTTCCAACTTGGATTCCTTTATTTATTTATTTATTTATTTTCTTGTCGAGTTGCTGTGGCTAGGACTTCCAATACTATGTTGAATAAAAATGGCAAGAGTGGACATCCTTGTCTTGTTTCTGATCTTAGAGTAAATGCTTTCAGTTTTTCATCATTGATTATGATGTTAGCTGTGGGCTTGTCATATATGCCCTTTATTATGTTGTGTTATGTTCCCTCTATGTCTACTTTGTTGATAGATTATATCATAAATGGATATTGAATTTTATCAAAAGCTTTTTCTTTGCAGCAACTGAAATAATCATATTATTTTTATTTTTCAATTTGTTAATGTATTGCATCACTTGGATTGATTGATGATGGGGTGTGATTCTTTTAACATGTTACTGAATTTGATATAGTAATATTTTGTTAAGAAGTCTTGCACCTATGTTCATCAGTGATATTGGTTTATAATTTTCTTTTTCTGTATGTTTCGTCTTTGGTCTTGGTATCAGGGTAGTGCTGGCCTTGTAGAATGAATTCAGAAGCATTCCTTCCTCTTCAATTTTTTGGGAATAGCTTCTTTAAATGTTTGGTATGTAAGCACATTTCTTATGTAAGCTAGTATATCCTTCTTTGTAGCTTCATGTTATAGCTCTAGGATTTTTATTATTCTCCTTTATCATGAAAGAACATGAGCATATATTGATTGAATATGCTCCTATAATAAATATGCATATTTTCATTATTCTATGATTTATATGTGTATTTATAGTCTAATACATTATGCAAGTTTTAAATAAAAATGAAATAGAAACAAAATAGTATGAGAAAATAATTTTAAATTAGTTTTTAATTTTAGCTATTTGCAGTCATCCTGTCTCTTTCCTTCCCCCCTAAACAAAAACAAAACTGAGCCCATACAGACTTCTTGACTGCTATTTTTATATTAATTTCTATGTAGCTCTTTGTGATACTTATTACTACTGGTTATCATAGCTGAGGAAGATTCCCATAAGTGTATGCAAACCAGAATAAAGCAAGTGTTTTATTGGCTGCTTTACTAACTCAGGATACTATTATTTTTAAATGTCAGTCACAGATTAAATAAAGGGCTTATTTGGTGATTTTATCAGTAAATTTATATAGTCCTTAAGGTCAATTGTTTATTCATACAAAACAATCAGATTTTGTACAATTTTAATAAATTAGTTCAAAATCCACTGAAATATCTCACCTGAAACATTTTTAAATGAGTCAGATAATTTTATGTCCAGGTGATATTTTTCCAATGTTTTTGCACATTGCACGCAAAGTTTTATTAATTTATTTCTGAATCCAATCATGTAATAATGGAAATTTCTCCAAACATCCATTTTCAACATACTCTTTCCACAGCACAGATATTTTTTAAAAAGCAATTACTTCTTCAGTGATTAAAAAAAAGTCTTCTTTACAATACGGATATGGAAAAAGATCTTTTATTTTTTTCCCCAAATACATCCTAGGTAACATTAGCTTACGAGATCATTACTCGTCACCCCCTTGCGCCCATGTGGCTAACAAAGACAGAAGAAGTCAGCTCTGCCATTTTTTTTTGGTTGACTGCTTTTGTTGATATGTGTAATAATAATGATATTATGTTCAATCCCTAGTTTCCTGGAAAAAAATTTTATGGACCTTCCGCATTTTAAAAATAAGTATGACTTTAATTAAAACCACATAATATAGTTTACTAAACCACTTAACTGGCTAGCTTCAAACCGTGGGACTCTTACTTTTCCATCAGAATAATTCTCTTCTTTATGCTATAGAGGTCTAAGTGAGCCTGACAGCATCAGCTTTATATTCATATTAGCTGAGCTTAATTTTGTATTTTTTCATAATAATTAAGTATACAAAATATATTTTGTTCCAAAATATATTTTGGAACAGGGTTCCAAAATTTTCTTCTCTTGTTCTAGTCTAGTAGACGACCTTATACATCAATAGATGCACACAGCCCACTTTGGAGCAAACATGGATGCATGGTTCTACTGGTGAGACAATTGTAGTTGACTATGGAGCATTTGAAATGCAGATGCCTAAGCACTGACACCAAGCCTCTGGAATCAGATCCAAGGGTTGGAACCCCACTTCATTTAATGTATGAATCTAGAGCTTATGGAACACCAGGTCCTGGGGCAACAGTGTATGCCCCCATTCTGGTACCCTTTTGAGTAACTGCAGGAACTTTGGCAGCATTGGAGTTTGTCATACCTCAGAGCCTAGAGAATTGTAATGACCTGTTGTACCCTAGGATCATCTCTGTGACAGCTGGAGAAAATGAGTCCTGAGTTTTCAAAAATACTTCCAGCAAGATAGTAGCAAAGCTGGTCCAAATGTGATGACAAACAGGACTGCTGCTTTCATTTAGAGCTCTTACTCTTTTTTTTTTTTTAACATCTTTATTGGAGTATAATTGCTTTACAATGGTGTGTTAGTTTCTGCTTTATAACAAAGTCATTCAGTTATACATATACATATATCCCCATATCTCCTCCCTCTTGCGTCTCCCTCCCTCCCACCCTCCCTATCCCACCCCTCTAGGTGGTCACAAAGCAGGGAGCTGATCTCCTTGTGCTATGCGGCTGCTTCCCACTAGCTATCTATTTTACATTCGGTAGTGTATGCGTGAAGTCACTACAGGTTTCTGTCAAAGTGAACTTTACTTGAACCTGTTGCAAAGGAAAATACAAGGGGCTTACATGAATGCATAAAATTTTCATAATTTGGACATTAAAAAGAGCCAGATGTCCTTTTATTAAATATATACTCCTATTCTGAGCATAGTCAATATTAAAGGAGGTGAGTAGGGATGGGAACATTCAAAACAGAAGCAATAACACAGTGTAGTTGTTGCTGGAACATTTTTAGTTCTTGGATATGATTACAGGTGTATCTTTGATGCTTGAAATTGGAATTATTTTATACAAAGTTGTTAAATATCTATGTCTAAGAAAAAAACAAGTTGTGTTACAGTTAATGATATGTACCTTTTGTCAGAGACTAGCCAGATGTTCACCAAAGGCATTTATTTTTCTTTCTGGATAAGCAGTTAGGCTACAAATCCCATTCTCCCTTGCAATCAGGTCTGGTCCTGTGACTGAATTATAGCCAATGGAATATCAGTGGAAGAATGGGTGCTACTTTAAGGCTTGGGCTATAGAATCTTTCTGTGCATGATTATTTCTTCCTCTGTCTGCTAGCCAGCTTCTGAGAACCTGGCAAAGACCTTGGAGATGGCCTAGTTGTAAGATGGAAGGAGCTGGGTCCCTGAATCACTGATTAGAAGATTCTGCAGTAAACACCTCATTGGACTGTGATGGACTCTGTATGGATGTCCAGTGGATTGTGTTAAGCCACTGAGAGCTGTCTGGTTAAGCAGCAAGACATTCTGCTGGCTGATACATCGTGTACCAGTCCCTTTCTCTTCTGCAAACTCATGCCACATCAGTGCCATGTACAAAAAAGAAATGGTCAATTTTATTTAAAGAGATGGAAGATACTATCCTTGAGTGGTAACTTGAAAAATCATAAGGTGAAGAGCAGTGTTATGTACAGGAGGACAATTCTTCTAAAAAGGAATTTGGAGTTTTGGGTAAGACAACTTTGAATTTATAAAATTGATTTTTTATGTAGAATAATATGAAACACAATAAAACCCCTTCCTTCTCCTTCCAGAAATACCTCTCCTTCTTGGTTTGTTATGGTGTACAAAGGCCCCTTTAGCTTAAGAGATTATCTTCAGAAATCTGGTACTAAAACACATATTTTAACTAAAAGGGAACAAAGTTATGGGGACCACCTTTTTTCTAAGATACTGCGCATGTGTTCATTTATCCTAGGAGCTTGTCACTTTGGAAATCAGAGAGTAGAATATCTAAATATACAGAAATCCTTCAGCGGGATTTCTCTTTATTAATATCCAAATAAAAAGCTTGAGCTTCCAGTCCACATTTTGTGAGAAGTCTCCACCCTCTCTCAAATTATGTAATTTCACAGGGGACTATATTATTGGGTTTATTCCTTAGTCCACATTTCTGATAATGCTGAGTCATTAATCATGTCAATTGTTGCCTCATTTCCTTGGCTGTCTTCTTTTCTTCACACCACTCTGGGTACCATTCTTCCTTCCACTCTTCTTTAATTCTTCAAAATAATAATGTAAAACTTTTGAGTGCATCTGATTATGAAAACAATGATACTTTGCCCTGCTGACATCATGGATAAGTGGAAACTTCTTTCGATAAATAGAGAGAACAATCACTACATCCTGAGATAAGTCCAAACAGCAAAACAAAACCAACAGCAACAGTAGCAACAACAAAATAGGTTTCTGATTGAATTCTAGTCTTCCGAAGAAATGAAAACTCCAGCATTCGCCTTAAGTTGTTGACTTCCTAACACAAAGAGCTTTATTCCTGAATTTTGCAATGTAGTACCTGATGATATGAAGACATTTGTGGGTCTGATATTCATGTAAGAAAATTGCTTTACATTATGAATAGATGAAGTCTAAACTCAGTAATATGGTTAAACTTTTACCATAAAGTACCTGTTTTATTTTTAACATCTTTATTAGAGTATAACTGCTTTACAATGGTATGTCAGTTTCTGCTTTATAACAAAGTGAATCAGTTATACATATACATATATCTCCATATCTCCTCCCTCTTGCATCTCCCTCCCTCCCACCCTCCCTATCCCACCCCTCTAGGTGGTCACAAAGCACCTGATCTCCCTGTGCTATGCGGCTGCTTCCCACTAGCTATCTATTTTACATTTGGTAGCGTTTATGCGACCTAATGAAACTTAAAAGCTTTTGCACAGCAAAGGAAACCATAAACAAGATGAAAAGACAAACCTCAGAATGGGAGAAAATATTTGCAAATGAAGCAACTGACAAAGGATTAATCTCCAAAACATACAAGCAACTCATGCAGCTCAATATCAAAAAAACAAACAACCCAATCCCAAAATGGGCAGAAGACCTAAATAGACATTTCTCCAAAGAAGATATACAGACTGCCAACAAACACATGAAAGAATGCTCAACATCATTAATCATTAGAGAAATGCAAATCAAAACTACAATGAGATAACTGTTTTATTCTTATTTGATTAACCAGTCTTCTAAAGTCTAGATCCCTTGTAATCCTTTGCAAATAACTTTTTTTTTTCTTTTTCAAATCCTTCCTCTCTAAAGGGAACCCCCCTACACTGTTGGTGGGAATGTAAGCTGGGGCAGCCACTATGAAAAACAGAATTGAGGTTCCTCAAAAAACTAAAAATATAGCTGCCATATGATCCAGCAATCTCACTCCTGGGCATATACCTGGACGAAAATATAATTAAAAAAGACACATGCACCCCTAGTTCATAGCAGCCAAGGCATGGAAGCCAAGACACGGAAGCAACCTAATGTCCATTGACAGATGAATGGATAAAGAAGATGTGGTACATATATACAATGGAATACTCTCAGCCATAAAAAAGAATGAAATAATGCCATTTGCAGCAATATGGAAGGACCTAGAGATTATCAAACTAAGCGAAGTAAGTCGGAAAGAGAAAGACAAATGCCATATGATATCACTTAATGTGGAATCTAAAATATGACACAAATGAACTTTTATGAAACAGAAACAGACTCACAGACATAGAGAACAGACTTGTGGTTGCCAAGGGAGGGGTGGCGGGAGAGAGATGGGGTGGGAATTTGGGGTTAACAGTTGCAAACTATTACATTTAGTATAGGTATGGTCCTACTGTATAGCATAGGGAATTATATTCAATTTTCTGTGATAAACCATAATGGAAAAGAATATAAAAATTGCATATATACGTATAACTGAATCATTTTGCTATACAGCAGAAATTAACACAACATTGTAAATCAACTATATATATATATATATATATATATATATTTTTTTTTTTTGCGGCACGCGGGGCTCTCACTGTTGTGGCCTTTCCCGTTGCAGAGCACGGGCTCCGGACGTGCAGGCTCAGCGGCCATGGCTCATGGGCCCAGCCGCTCCGTGGCATGTGGGATCTTCCCGGACCAGGGCACGAACCTGTGTCCCCTGCATCGGCAGGCAGACTCTCAACCACTGTGCCACCAGGGAAGCCCAAATCAACTATATTTTAATAAAAAAATTAAAATCTGGGGAAAAAATCCCAACAAATACTTCATCTCTGAGTATGAGAAAACAGAGAAATCTTTCCACAAATTTAAGGGATTTATATGTTTAGAGAAATGTAGGAACATATTTTTCTTCTCCTATTTGACCAGGAATATATGTTTTCTAAAAGCATGTGGTGACTGATCCTACAAACATAATTTCACAGGTATTTGGGAAACCATTTCAAGTGAATAAATTCATGCTAGTTGAAGGCAGAAAATAGTTTTCTTTCTTAAAAATCAGAGCTGAATCCAGCACACTGTCAGCTAATATAGTAGCAGTAATTTTAATACAAGAATATTATTACATACAATAAAATAAAACATAATTCAGAAATTCTTGTTTTGTGTTTCTCAGTATAATGTGGCCCAAATCCTTACCAATATGGGCCTCTTTTCTCATGTTCTTTTTTTTTTTAATAGATCTTTATTGGAGTATAATTGCTTTACAATGTTGTGTTAGTTTCTGTTGAACAACATAGTGAATCAGCTATAAGTATACATATGTCCCCATATCCCCTCCCTCTTGAACCTCCCTCCCATCCTCCCTATCCCACCCCTCTAGGTGGTCACAATGCATTGAGCTGATCTCCCTGTGCTATGCAGCAGCTTCCCACTAGCCATACATTTTACATTTGGTAGTGTATATATGTCAGTGCTTAAAGATGTGTTTACTGTAGAAATAGGTCATATGGTTCTCTAGTAATGAAGAAGCTGGACACTGGTCTGTGATCTCAAGCCCACAACAATGAAGATAATTCCTGGCTGCTTATTTTTTGCTGTAGCCCTGGTTGGGCCCCCCCAATTATAGATGAGCACACATAGAATTTTCCAAATGAAGACAAGTGCTACTGCTAGACTGTTGGGTCCTGCTGTCTATTGTGCATTTGTTATTCATTATTTTGGAGTCTCCATTCCAGACTCAATTTTCATTTGCAAGGATTACTACATTAAAAGAAGTAGTTCTATTAAGTCAAATGTGCAATAACAGAGCTACCTGCTCTCACAGGGAAGGAACTATAGGGAGAGGGCTTATACCTCCAAAAAACAAACCATAAGATCCTTATTTTATCTCAGAGTGATAGGAAAAATAGTGAAAACAAGAGGGAAACTACTGGCAACTGAACCCACTTCCCATTTGAACAACTTAGATCCTTACAGACATCGAGTTCTGGCTCCATTGGACCTTTCTGAATCTGTACCTCGGGAAGGGACTCAGTGTTTGGAAAAAGTTCTCCCAGTGGGATCAGTGTTTGACCAAGTTCTATTAAGATTATTTCGATGTTCACTCTATGCTTATTCAGTTACGAATAGATTCTAGTATTCTAAATTAGAAGTAGGATGATGTTCATTGTATTATGTTTTCTTCTCTATTGCAGATGACTTTTTGAAAGCAGGCCCGGAAAGTTGAAGTAGAAATATGTCTTTGAATTTGTCTCTAATGAAATGGAAATGGATTCCAAGCTGTTGGAAATTTTGGTTCCTTCTAGAAGAGAAGCAGGGCTGCCCACAACAACAACAAAAATGGGGAATTGCTATATAGTAAGTAGGATAAATAAACTGGTACAAGGTTCCTTATGGGATGATTCTTTTAGCTAAATTTGTCTTCACCCTTCACCCTCTTCCTTCCCACTCAAAGAGGGAATCTCAACCTCATGTCTTCTTTTCCTGGCCTCATTCCAATGATGCCAAAAAAGTTGCTCAATTTAATAAACTTAGGGAAATATGTTGGTAAAACCATCTTGAAATCATAAAAGTAGATATTCAGTTGATTGAACTATTTATTTTTCAACTGAATTTCACAATTTTTTTCCCCTCACTTCAACAGAGTATTACTGACAAGCAAATTGATTTGATTTCAAGTGCAATCTGAAAACAACACAGAAGCCAGTAGGAGAAATAAGTCTCTGATCCCATCACCTTCCCTTTTTTGCAGCTAGCTTACTATTTTGCTTTGTTTTATCTTATATCTGCCCAAAGGTACAAAATGCCTTCCTAATGCTCCTGGTGAACCAAGCATGTTACTCCAGCTTGCTTACTTATGGGAGGGCTGAGATACTGTACTAGCCCAATGTCCCTCATTCTTTCATAGTCTACTCTTGATGTACGTGCTTAGAAAGGAGTTGATGTACTTAGCACATTATTCGCTTCAGGAGTGTTTAAACAAGAGATGTACTCATCTCATGACTAAATGAAGCTCTAATGGTGAAATGTTGGCATCTAGAAGTCCAGGGGGAGTCAATTTAGAGAGAAATTGACTCATCAAACCTTAAAATCCCAAATGTAGTTGGTTTTCTCTACCTCCTATGAAGTCACCACAGGACAATACCCAAATCAATTCTTAACGCAGAGTTTATTTATTTCCCCTCATCCAGAACTGAGTGCTTGGGTCATAAATTGTGCATAAACTCACAAGGCTTGGTAAAGTCTGAGTGCCCAGCAGAAATAAATATTATTGGTGAACTGAAGGCCCACCACTTTCCATACTGAAATTGAGATTGGCAACAAAAATCAATGGTCTTGGAAATTTGGCCCCAAGAATAGTAAGAACTAGGAAAACATTTTGAGCTTGGGTATGTCATAGTGCATTAGCCTTGCTGTCTGCACATTTACATATGAACATTTACAAGAGTTTTTTTTTTTTTTTTAGCATTCTTCTTTGATTTTAATAACTCTACGAAAATATTCTCTCACGATACAACCTATTTACTCTTGTTTCCAAGCCAAAGACAAACTTATTCAGCTCTCCCATAGTTATAAAGGAAGGGCAAAAGACTCCAAGTTAGTCAAAATATGTTTTGTTTGTTTGTTTGTTTGTTTGCGGTATGCGGGCCTCACACTGTTGTGGTCTCTCCCGTTGCGGAGCACAGGCTCCAGACGCGCAGGCTCAGAGGCCATGGCTCACGGGCCTAGCCGCTCCGCGGCATGTGGGATCCTCCCGGACCGGGGCACGAACCCGTGTCCCCTGCATCGGCAGACGGACTCTCAACCACTGCACCACCAGGGAAGCCCCTCAAAATATGTTTTGACTAAACATATTTTGAAGTGCATCCGGGCTATGCTCTTAAAGTTTGCAAAAAGCAATCCAGTCCAATTTTTCAATTGATTGTCACTTAAGATAGAAGTCATTTTAATTTTCAAGATCTTAAGTAATGCATTTTTCCACCAACGTGCTATTACAGAAAATAATCAAAGTTACAGTTTAGCAATAGCTCTCTATTTTTAGTACTCTGATGAGAGGTCGTGTTGATAGAGAACTGGCATTTTCAAGGACTCCTGATGAATATAAGTTCTCAGGCTTGAGGTTGGAAATCTATAACGACAGAGACATATTTCTAATTTCTAATCTACCACAAGGAGGAAGGAATGGTAAGAATGAATGGTGATACTGATGGTAAGGTTATTCACTTTCAGTTTTGTGTGTGTACATAAAAATTTATATTATTGTGTTAACTGAGATTAGGTTCAGTTGCATGTTATAGAAAATCCCAAATAACAGTGGCTTAAATAGGATGGAAATTTATTTTTCATTCAGGTAAGAGTTCTAAAGGTGTCTAAGGCATTGCAGCGTATCAATGACTCAAGATTCTTACAGAATCCTGCTCCACTGTGTCTGACTGCCATTCTCAAGATCACCTCATGACCCAAGATGGCTGTTGAAGATCTAGCCATTACATCTGCATTACAGCAATCAGGAAAGAAGGCAAATAAGAGAATATAGTTTCTCCCTCTACGGCCACTTTCTATCACTTCTACTTTTACCTCATTAGTCAGAATATAGCCAAGTGGCAATACCTAGTTCCAAGGCACTGTAAGAATGTAGTCACTATTTTTTTTCAGCTAAGACTCAGGGGTCTAGTAATAGGAGAGAATGAATATAAGAAGACAAATACAAGTCTCCATTATAATTACATATATAATGTGTGACTTTGGACATGTTACTTTTCTCAGTCTCAGTTTTCTCAGCTGTATAAAAAGGATGATATTTTCTACCTTTTAGAGTCATTGGCAGGATTATATGAGATAGTATATATAGACACATTTGCAAGGTGTTTGACATACGACAAATTCACAGTAAGTCCTGTTATTGCAATATACAGCATTTTGGGTCCAAAAACCTCCCATAAGTGTCGGTGATCCTTTATAGCAATGGTTCTTAACATCTTCCATAATCTATGGAACTATAGGGGTATAACTATACCCCTAGATTTCCCTGTGATCCTTTCATACCAATATGACCTCAGGATTAAGAAGAGTACTTTGAACATGCTAAAGCATGATGTTGAGAGACAAAGGGAACAGTCTTAAAGAGACTGAGAAATATCTAAGCATTTAGCAGTAAATCATTTACAATAATGCTAGGCCTCTCACAAGTATTAGGTAAGTGTTAGCTATTACTATTATTATTATTGTTTTAATATTACTATCATCATCATCATTTTAGTGGATAGACTCTATGTCAGAATGTGGTTGGAAATATCTCATTTGAGAGGGTTGAAATTAGAGATCATAGGTCTAAAATAATATGAATGCATTAGTCAGGGTTAAGTCATGGAAGCAGAGCTCCTTTGAGCATTTGGGGATTGAGAGAGTTATTACAGACATTAGATCTTAGAGAAATGTGGGAGCAGCTGGTGAAGTGAAGGTCTGGAACAGGGAGTAGAGATCAGACACAGACTTCTAACCAGTTCATCTGCCAAAAACATTGGCAAGAATGGATAAGTCAGAGCTTGAAGGTAAATACAAAAGCTAAGCGTGCCCAGACAATGAAGTAGGTGCAGAGGGGAATGCCATGGAGATGTCTACAAGAAGCTCTTAACCTCCATGTAGCCATTGCCAAACACCTACTTGTGGGCCCAGAACAGCAGTTGCCCAGCCTGGTCCTGGGCTGGGAAGGCAAGCTGATTAGAGAGCAGGAAGGAGTGGGGACAAGCTAGGATCGCTGGGTGCCTCTGTATACGAACATCTTTGTAAATGATCTCACTGTCCTTCAATGAATCATCGCTGCTATTTAACCTCCACCTTCCAAGTCCCATCTAGCACAGAGAAGGAGATTCAGGAAAACATAAATCCCAGCTTCACCAAGTTGACGTAGCACAGTCCAGCACCGGATTTAATAAATGAAACTCTTGTTTTCAACTAGAAGTTCACATTAGTTAGTAAATTTGCTCCCCTTAAATCAATATGTATTTAGTAACTTTACAGTTTTTAGATTCTTTAATAATTTATTTATGATGTTACAGAGAACTATTCTTAACTTGGAAGTAAATCAGCAAGATGATTGTGCAACCTTTTTTTTTTAAACATCTTTATTGGAGTATAATTGCTTTATAATGGTGTGTTAGTTTCTGCTTTATAACAAAGTGAATCAGTTAAACATATACATATGTTCCCATATCTCTTCCCTCTTGCGTCTCCCTCCCTCCCACCCTTCCTATCCCACCCCTCTAGGTGGTCACAAAGCACTGAGCTGATCTCCCTGTGTTATGCGGTTGCTTCCCACTAGCTATCTATTGATTGTGCAACCTTTCAATACTATGCCAAAGCGTTATCCAACACACCTGCCTCCCTCAGAAAATGGAACTTTCACTGTAGTAATCAAAATTGATTAAGATCCAGGCATTTTACAGATTTGAAATACAGAATTTAAGTTGTGGAAAACTGATAAGATGCAATGATTTGTTTTTCTTCTGTCAGACTTGAGGACTTCAAAGTCACAGTTTTATTGCTCTGTAGAACATAACTCAATTTGCATTTAATTTAGCCATTTTATTTCAGCACCTTTCTTCACTGACCATATTAAATTCCTATTTTTCATTCTACTGGTTCCCTTGTTAATGAGTTAAATAAAACTGTTAGGTATGCTCACCACTATCTAAAATAAAACTGTTAGGTATGCTCACCACTATCTATATCTATATATACACACACACACACACAATTGTGTATACACACACACACACAATTAATTTTTTAACATTTTGAAAATTAAACTTTGACAATCATCACAGGCCATTATTATTTTTATAAACCAGAGGACTTTTCAAAGCCTGAAAACACATAAAGGTAGGTAGGACTGAATGTGGGGAATCTGAGAATATTAGCACTGAGAATCTCACTGGAACGGTGTAATGGAGAAAGGAGGCAATTGCAAAGATACTTAGCAGGAGTGGGGAAAACAAGAGTGTTTGGAGGAACACTAAACCCCATAGAATGATGAGGCAATAGAATGGTCACCTAAAGTAAAATGAGCCTGGTTCCCATATGGCACTATAACTTTGGAAACGTGGGGCTCATAGGATGAAATCAGAAAATTACTTTATGTTCTCCATTTCTCATACAATCTTGCTCAGCCCTAATCCTTGAGTGAAGTTCAGTACAAGCCTCAGAACTCATAGGTAACAAAATAGCCTTTAGTCAGTCCCTTCTCAATTGGTTCAGTAATGATACAACCAGGTCAACCTGGCACTTCTTTGGGCTGGACACCTGCAGTTGGAGGAAGGAGCCATAGACTATTTCATCCCTATTGTTCTGCCTATTTCCTCAGTTACAGTTATATTCCCCCTTCACCACCCACTACATTTCCCCACTGGACCCTTCAGACTTGAAAAAGGAAAAGCAAAGAGAGTAATGCTAGTTTCCCATTGCTGCTGTAACAAATGACCACAAAGTTAGCTAAAACAACACAAATTTCACAGATTTGTTTTCTGATAGTTTAGAGCAGATACCGGTCTGTGACCTGTTAGGAACCGGGCTGCACAGCAGGAGGTGAGCGGTGGGCGAGTGAGCGAAGCTTCATCTGTATTTACAGCCACTCCCCATCGCTCTCATTACCACCTGAGCTCCGCCTCCGGCCAGATCAGCAGCGGCATTACATTCTCATAGGAGCGCAAACCCTCACAGCATGAACTGTGCATGTGAGGGATCTAGGTTGTGCACTCCTTATGAGAATCTAACGCCTGATGATCTGAGGGGGAGCTGAGGGGGAGATGCTAGTGCTGGGGAGCGGCTGCAAATACAGATTATCATTAGCAGAGAGGTTCGACTGTACAGAGACCATAACAAATCAATTGCTTGTAGACTCAGATCAAAACCCTATCAGTGAGTGGCAAGTGAGAACAAGCTCAGGGCTCCCACTGACTCTGCATTATGGTGAGTTGTATAATTATTTCATTATATATTACAATGTAATAATAATAGAAATAAAGTGCACAATAAATGTAATGCACTTGAATCATCCCAAAAACATCCCCCCCACCCCGCATCCATGGAAACATTGTCTTCCATGAAACCAGCCCCTGGTGCCAAAAAGGTTGGGGACCACTGGTTTAGAGGTCAGAAGGCTAAAATCAAGGTGTTGTCAGAGTTGTGTTCCTTCTGGAGGCTTCAGGGGAAGATCTGTTTCCTTGTAATTCTCACCTTCTAGTGGCCTTGTGCATTTATGGGCTAATAGCCCCTTCCTCCATATTCAAAGTGCATCATCCAACCTCTGCTTCCATTGTCCCACCTCCTTCTACCTTTGACCCTCTTGCGTCCCTCTTATAAGGACCTTTGTGATTATATTGGGCCTTCTTGGATAATTCAGGGTAAACTTTCTATTTCAAGGTCCCTAACTTAATCACATCAGCAAATTCTTTTACCCTGTAGGGTAACATTTCACAGATTTGGGGGATTAGGATGTAAACGTCTTTGGGAAGGCAGGGGCATTATTCAACCACAGAGGGAAAAATCTTATTTGTACTTGGAAGTTATCTAGCACTGGTGATCTCTGGGTTTGGTAGGTATTTAAAAGTGATTCTTTCTGTTAGGAAGTTTCCACCATGTGTTCTTTGAGGACCACTAACCCTCGGCCCCGTTACTGAGAATCTGTCATTCACGGGCTCATTCTTGTGAGGAACAAATACAACTCTGCATCTAGCAGAGTCCCTGGTTGTTTGTTTGTTTCCTGCCAAGGTCTTCACAGTCGTCCTGGAGGCCCCTTTGGGCAGACTCTAAGTCAGCTCTAGGCGGGCTGTCTTACCTGGATGGCTTATATCTGGTCCATGGAAAACATCCTTTGCTCTTAGAGTATAAGTTTTAGAATTCACAAAATAGGGTTTTGAGACATGGAGTATGACATAATAGAAAAAAATGGCTTTGGGTGGGGGCAGTCAGAATGTAACTGAAGCTCTGTTCTATCAGACAAAAGTGGTACAATTTTAGGTAAGTTACCTTTATGAGATAATTTCCTCCTATTTTAAAATGACAAAATAATAATGCTTATGAAAGCACCTAGCACATTTTAGGCTCATAATTGTCCTGAAAAAAATTTGCTACTATATTACATTCACATGGACAATGCTTTGCCTAAGCAGAAAGAAATATCTGTTGAAGAATTATCATGAATTATTCAAGATTTAATTGCATCAGGATAAAATAAGCTTTCACATGGTTTAGATACAACAGATCTTTGCAAAGCTAAATGAGCTTACTGACCGCTGAACCTTTTAAATTAACTGAGTTTAACTTTCACATGACCAATTGTTTTTATGGCTTATATAATCATTGACCATTTTTTCAAAAGCATTTGAAATGACTGAGAAACAAAGGTTTCCAAAGTCTATGAAATAAGTAAAATCATATTAATTAGAATTACGTTTACATTTAGAATTACATTTCTAATTAGAATTTCTAATTACGTTTAGAATTACATTTACGTTCTGCAAGGAAAAAAATGTTACTGGCTTGATCATTTCTGTCTACTCTGAGCTGAGAAAATGAATTCCCTCGGAATTTTGTCTCAATTTTGCTAGCAAATATTGAACTACTTAGAAGCTACTCACCAGTCTTAAACCTTTAACTCACATCCCACATCTTAATCATCCCAAGCTGAAGGGATGATTAATATAAGAGCTCTTCCCTTCCTTTTCTTTACTTTCTTTCCCTAATTTTAAGCAAGAATCTCCATGACTGTCAGGTATTCGGTGTGTGTTTTTTAAGCTATACATTCTTTTGGTTACCAGACTTTTTAGCGATGATCAAATATTTGGGAAGCATTCTGAAAAACGAGGTCAACGTGTTCACCTCAAATAGTTATTCAAACTTCAATAACAAAATTTAAAATATTGGGTTAATGACACACTACATGGATAGAGGAGACAGGATTAGTTGTAGAAATTAATTCCTATGAGATGTGAATTATAATCAGTTCCAAGATAATCCAGGTATCAGAGAAGCATATATATTCTCCACAGGGATTAATGTGCAATTCTGTGGAATCGAATGTAAACAAGGCAACATACCTCAAGAAGATCATAACTACATTTTCAAATTTTACATCCTGTAGAGTGTTTCTTTGTCATAAGGTTTCTTATTCTAAGTGATTACTTATTAATCTGGATCAGAGTAAACTCCTGGAGAAAGGGGCTACGGATTATTCATCTTTCAATGCCCAGTGGATAGCCCAGATCCTGGCCCTAGGGTAGACTCTTAATAAATGTTTATATGATTCATAATCATAAAAAAAGAAGAGCATAACTACTAAAAAATTAAGTGAGAAATTTGATTTATGTACTGTGGTATATAATGATAAATCAGAAGAAATAGAGAGCTATGCAATCTGATCTTTCACATTTCTAGATCCTGGTAGTTGAAAGTCTAACCGTCCCTCTTCTGTACAGGATACTCTTAAAAGACTAGAGGTTTTTATGTTCTTAATTCAATGTTGTAGTTCTTAGATAATATTTCTTGCATGTTTTATATTGTATATGAAAGTATAATACGGAGCACATTTCAATGGACAATTTTAATAACTTACTCTCTTTTTTCTTGTGATGGAGCCAAGGGTCACTATTAACTTCATACTTAATTCTTATTACTTCATCATGTAATCTGTCACCCAGTCCATGGCAAAAAATGTTTCCTACATTTCCTGTTGTAATAGTATAATGATCTCAGGAATCACCACTCTCATTGGGCTCCACTATTTATTTTCTTAGTAACTTTCATTTTTTGTATCTACTATTAATTCAAAATAGAAAACACTTAAAATTTTATCATTTCTGTTCACGTTCTTATAGTATAGGTATTCAGAGGGAATACACAAAGCTCGTTTCCCTGAATTATTTAGGTACTAAATAATTAAATAAATTAATTTAATTTAATTAATTAAAAACCAGATTTTTAAATTAAATTTATCAACATTATGTGCTAATTACCTTCAAATATCATGCTAATTATGGAATATGTACAGGAAAAAGACTAGCACAATCGAGAATCCCTTAGCTGATTTTTCAGCATGAGCTCTTTTGTCACAAACTTTACCTAATCCCAATTCATTCCTTCCCTTGAAAGATCTGCCTTTCATCACTGGAGCTCAAACCCCAAACCCTATAAATATTCTCCCTTAAACTTTCCACTCTAAGACATGATTCAGACTCCGTCCATTTGTTATTCTTCCTATCTGCGGTTGAGTCTTCATTAACCTCATTTGATCACCATTTTCTCCTGGTGGTCCCTTGGGGAGTTGAGAGTAGAAATAAGGAAGTATCACCGTGTTGGAAATTATAGTCTCTTTTTCCAGAAGAATATTCTAACCAAGTTATACTCTAATTTTTTTTTTTTACAATAAACATCTGCTGAGTCCCTGTATGTGCCTTTACATGTATTGCCTTCTAAAATCCTTACAAAACCCTCCTCAGCTTTGTAGTATGAGTATTTCTATTTTACTGAAGGAAACTGAGGCAAAAAGAAGTTAACTTTCCCAGAGTTACCACATAGTAAGCATCAGAGCCACTTAAAAATTTCTGGCCAGGCACAAAGGCTCTGGATTACTAGACGTAACTTTGTGAGAAAAATGGCACTGACGGGCTCCAGCCAGACTCAGATTTCCCTGTGTCCCACGTCTCTTGCCGCAGCAGCCTTAGACAGGGTTCTGCTTAAGGCTATCTATGGGGATTGGAAAGATGGGAAGACAGGTTCACACACCAGCCTCGTTCTCACTCACCATTGCGTTTCCCTTTCTGTGCTGACTGGCTACAGACTTACCCCTTGAAAACTGGTGGAACTCGTCTCCAAGGAATATTCTCAATCACAATTCAAACAAAAATATCTCCTCCGAAAACTTAAAACTTTACCATTTTTGTTCAGGTTTTCATAGTATAGATGGTCAAAGGGAAACAATACACAAATCTTGATTCCCTGAATTATTCAGGTTACAGATAGGAATACCAGATTTTTAAGATTAACCTTATCAACATTGGCATCTCTGTAGTGTAGAATTGTCAACCTGCCCATGATTAGTTTGTAAGAAGATAGGATTTGCCACACTGCCCTATGCTTACAATCTATTTAGCCCTCCGTTTTATTGCCAAAAAAGCCTCCAAGGGACAGAAAACATATTTGATATAGTCTTTAAAAAAATTTTGTTGCTATCAATTTTCTATTTATAAACTCACTGCTTGTGTAAATATTTTGTTGTGCTTCTTCCCAAAGATTTACTACTATTATTATTCATGTCCATTGGGGGAAGGAGAAAGAGAAAGAGATGAAATGCTCACATTTCAGCCCTTGGTAGTTCTTCAAAAATTTTAAAATACGATTTCCATATAATTGAACATTTCTGCTTTTGGTTATATACCCAAAAGAAGTAAAATCAAAGTCTAGAAGAGATATTTGTACACCGTGTTCGTAGCAGCATTACTCACAATAGCCAAAAGGTGAAAGCAGCCAAACTGCTCATCTACAGATGAAGGGATAAACAAAATGTGGTCTCCATCAATATTTACAAAGGACAATTACTTTAGCCTTCAAAAGGAAGAAAGCTCTGACACACGCTACAATATGGATCAACTTCGAGGATGCTTTGCTAAGTGAAATAAGCCAGTCACAAAAGATGAATACTGTGATTCTCTTTATATGAGGTACCTAGAGTAGACAAAATCATAAAGACAGAAAGTAGATGGATGGTTGCCAGGGGCTGGAGGAAGCAAAGAATGGGAAGCCTGTTGTTTAATGGAAATGGAATTTGGGGTTTGCAAAATAAAGAGAGTTCTAGGGACTGGCTGTACAACAAAAACGAAGGTACTTAGTACTACTGAACTGCACACTTATAAGTGGTTTAGGTTGTAAATTTCATGTTACCACAATTTAAAAAAATTATCACACAAAAAAAAAAAACCATGGTGCCAGGCTCATAGTAAGTGATCAAAAAAATTAGCCATTACAATTTGAATGTAATATTCTCTTTAATGATTAATATTACAAGGTTGAGGAGAGGCAGATATTTTGTTTATATTTTTCAACTGAATGAACTGAGAAGGGAGGTAGGATAGTTGAGCTCATACAGAACCAGTCCTAAATATTGGATGGACTAAGTGTGGCATAGGAAAAAAAGGCTTGAACTGTCATTTCAGAAGACATTCGTTCTGGTCTTGATCCTATTAATAACTGAGTGGGTGATCTGTAGCAATTCACTTTGCTTCTCTGAAATTGAGTTTCTTCAACTAAAATTTTGTTGTTAAAATGGATCATCTCTAGATTTCCTTGCCCACAAAAATACACATTCACAAATTGTGATTTAACTCCACTTGCTTCCTAGTGCCTTGCATACATGTACTCGTCAACAAGTTTACAGTCAAGAAGCAAATTACTACTACTACGGGCATACTGTTGACTACATATGAATCCTTGACATTTTATTTCATAATAATAGTATTTCCCTAAACAATAGTTCCAAATATGTGAGAAGTGATATGAGTATAATGGGATACACAATATAAAATACAAAACTAGATCAATTTTAAGGCTTGAATGTTGGATTGGACCACCTGCCTACAGATCATTTAGCAGAGAACACAGGGAATAATTCTGCCAAGGAATAGCAAAGGAAATATTAAACTTGTGAAAAAAAAATACCACATTCAAATAAGAGTATGTGGGTACAGATTCTTATATAGTCATTTACATTTTTTGAGAACACAGTATTTACAGTAATATCAGCCAAACCTGTCATCCAGTCGCTGATGAAAATCTAAATATATTAAATGAACTTCAAAAATCTCAATAGATATGTAATAAGACCCTAGAAGATGTGATCTGCATTTGTAATATCTCATGAAAAAAAGGGGGTGAATACCCAAGTGACAGTAAATGAGTAAAATATGCATACACTTTCACCTGATAATTTCATATGAAAATTCATTTCATAGAAATAAAACTCCTAGTACATATGGATAAATGTTCAAGGATGTTTATTGCAGCACTGTTTATAGTGGTAAAAAATTATAGGGCTTCCCTGGTGGCGCAGTGGTTGAGAGTCGGCCTGCCAATTCAGGGGACACGGGTTCGTGCCCCGGTCCGGGAAGATACCACATGCCGCGGAGCGGCTGGGCCCGTGAGCCATGGCCGCTGAGCCTGTGCATCCGGAGGCTGTGCTCCGCAACAGGAGAGGCCACAACAGTGAGAGGCCCGCGTACCGAAAAAAAATATATATATATATATAAACAGCTGGCATCCTCATCACTTAAGGAATGGAGAACTACATTCATACAATATAATGTCATGTAGTTGTTTAAAAAATGATGCATTAGTGTAGTCCATTTGTTACAATTGATGAGATGATGTTGGTACATTATTATTAACTAAAGTCCATAGTTTACATTAGTACCATGTTAATGCAAGATGTTAATAACGGGGGAAACTGTGTGTGTCTGAGGGAGTATGTGGGAAGTTTCTACTTTAGCTCCATTTTTCTGTAAATCTAAAACTGCCCTAAAAATTACATTAATTAAAAAAAATACACAAAGCAATGATAAAAAATTGAGTCAGATGCATATTTTCTGAGTTGAAAAAAGGATCTTTAATGCACTATTAAGTGAGAAAGCTGGTCAACGATTAGCATATATAAGTTGAGTTGTAAAAACAAATATCAACAAAAGCGCCCTATTTTTTTATTGTGATTCTATGAAAAGGGTCAAATGAGTGAAATAATACACACTAGGCTACTGACCTGCTTATTTGGATGCAGTTATGTGTTGAGAGGATGGAGAAGAGAAAATGACTTTATAAAAATAGAAAAATATAAAGTTAACTGAAAGTGAAGAAAATAATTTTTTTCTATTTTATCATTAGAACAAATATAACAAATATGAAACTGAATATTCATCATCCTCCATAACTATGGTAAACCTCTAAGCTCAGACTTCCATGATTTAATATGTAAAGGAAAGCTTTTGTAATATAGAAAAAAGCTTTCATATTTCAAAGAAACCTTTCAAGGCCATAATGTCATTATAGATTCAAAAATTTATTTTGAGACTTGAAGTTACCACTTCCTTCTTTGTTCTGGGTGATATCTACAATCTGTGGGGACCTGCAGGGAAACTTGATCTATGAGAAATTGATTTAATATACCAGTTTAATGTTTTTCAAAGATATTATTTTTGTCATTCAGGACAATTATAAAACAAAGTTTTACTCTCCCCAATAAAAGTGAAATAAAATAGTAAGAAAATAAATATAAGTTCTTCATTATGTTGTGTGCTAATAATCTATGAAAAACAAACATTTCTCAATGTAACTCTCAGAATGAAAGGTAAGTGGGTGATAATGATTTACTATCATCACAGAGGCCTTCCTCACCTTAACAGAGAAGTGGTTACCTGCTACGGCTGGTTGCCGGCCCTCCAGGGTATAGAGGCAAGTACAATGGATTAGGGACGATAATGCTTCCTACCTCTATTTATATACATCTCTTAGCCCTAAATTTCTATAAGCTGACAATAAGACTCAGGTAGACCCAGTGCCACATGGGATATGAGGATGGGTTGATGAAGGGGGTTGGATGGCTGGGTGCAAAGAGGGAGTAGGCTCTTAGAAACAGGAAGAGAAGTCATCAGCTGTTGGAGAGTCAGCTAGTGTTTGGGGTTTAATCACACCCCTCTCCCCATCTGAGATATTTATATATCAACTGTCAACTGATAGACATTAAAATATCATTGTTATGATTGGTAGAACTGGTTTTAGAGAATATGACTTGGATTAAAAGATAAATAGGCTTCCTTAAGCTTTTTCATATTCCCTCAAATTGGAATAATTCCCAAATAGTCCTAGATCCTACGGCTCTCACCACAGAGGTAGACATCTTATAAAAAAGGCAAAAAACGTATCTGCTGTGAGCAGGTTGCTCCAAAATAAAGGGACTGAACTACACATACAACTTATCCCAACCTCATAAGTCAGATAAGAAGGTAAAAGAGTGGCCTTAAGTGTAGATTTAATGGATAGGTCCTCAAGGAAATATGAGGATTGCGGACCAGGATTCCTTCAACAGTAAGTGTGTAATATCTCAAAGAGGTGATGGCTGTAATTATCTCACACTTTGCTCTCTAAAAGCAGATAAGTAAATAGGAACTAGTAAGGTGACTAATTATAAAAGGAACCTGTAAAATTTGTTGAATATATATATTATTCCAGCCTGCCAGTTCAGTATGATTTAATTCATTGCAATTTAATGCTCTCTATCAGCTACCACACCAGGCAGAAAAAATATAAAGATGAATAAAACATGCTCCCACCCCTCAAGGAATTTATAACTTGTATACCTTTTCTTAGCATTGTTACACAAACTTCTCAAATCATTTGAAGGGCATTTTTTAAAAGTCTATCACTGTATAACTGTTTCTAAATTTTGGGTTTTCTGGGAACCATAGTCTGAAACACAGTGTAGCAGACATTTTGCAGGGAAGTCAAGTTGAAGTACAGCCTAATAACAGCCTCTTCCAGGGAGCTCTGGAGTTAAAGTGGCACGGGGAGGGTTGGACAGTAATGGATCACCCCCCACTCCATCAGTCATTGAATGTGGGTCCCCTCGGGAAGGACATGCCTGTGGGTACGCTGACTCTCTTCAGATGAAGCTGGAAGCCGGAGACTACCCATTGACAAGTTCCCTGAAGCTGGGCACCATGTCCTTTCTTGAAGGAGATCTGAGTGTTATATCTCCATGTCCCTCACAATGTACGCCTGCACTGCTTGGAGTCACTTCTTATATATTTGGGGAGGAATTCCCCTAGGCATTTGGTGGGCCCCACTTCCCAAGAGAAAGAGAAAGAGGTGGGTGTGACCAACTACAGCTCTCTCCATTGCGGCTGACTTTGGGGTCACAACAAGTGATCATGGTCTCCTTCCTCTATTATCCATTCTAGATTTTTCTCAATTCAGTGAACAGCTTTGCTGGCCTCAGTGGCTTATCTGGTGTCAGGACTAAGACCATATCCCTGGCGGATCTGAAACTGTGGTTACGATCCTCAGACTGTGGCGCTACACTTGTCCATTTAACATCTCAGCATGGCCAGGGAGTGACAGGAAGTACTCTAGGCTCTAGTCGAGATCAAATATATTCCTCACTGCTTCCCTGCTTCAGAGAGCAGCCCTACCTCTTCCCAATAGTTAGGGTTAATTGCCAGCTACTATGCTGGTTCTTCTTACTGCTGGTACTGACCTAAAATGCCCAGAGAGCAGCTAAAATTTATAGATGAATGGGGTTCTTTCTGTGTCCCCTGGAGGAAGTGTTAACTCTTTGGAACCATGAACTCTTAACTCTCCAGAGCCCAGAGTTGTGGGTATGAGAAGAACAAGCTCCCCAAGTGGATTATTGGAAGTGAGAGTTGGTAGGGCCACTCCTGCTTCTATCCCTTGGTTCCTGACCACTGTATTCTTTTTTATTTTTAATTATTTAAAATTTTTTTATGTAGCAGGTTCTTATCAGTTATCCATTTTATACATATTAGTGTATACATGTCAATCCCAATCTCCCAATTCATCACAGCACCATCCCCCCACCACGTTCCCCCCTTGGTGATCATACATTTGTTCTCTGCATCTGTGTCTCAATTCCTGCTCTGCAGACTGGTTCTTCTGTACCATTTTTCTAGGTTCCACATACATGCGTTAATATATGATATTTGTTTTTCTCTTTCTGACTTACTTCACTCTGTATGACAGTCTCTAGATTCATCCACGTCTCTACAAATGACCCAATTTCATTCCGTTTTATGGCTGAGTAATATTCCATTGCATATATGTACCACATCTTCTTTATCCATTTGTCTGTCGATGGGCATTTAGGTTGCTTCCATGACCTGGCTATTAAAAACAGTGCTGCAATGAATATTGAGGTGCATGTGTCTTTTTGAATTATGTTTTTCTCTGGGTATATGCCCAGTAGTGGGAGTGCTGGGTCATATGGTAATTTTATTTTTAGTTCTTTAAGGAACCTCCATATTGTTCTCCATAGTGGCTGTATCAATTTACATTCCCACCAACAGTGCAACAGGGGTCCCTTTTCTCCACACCCTCTCCAGCATTTGTTGTTTGTAGATTTTCTGATGATGCCCATTCTAACTGGTGTGAGGTGATACCTCATTGTAGTTTTGATTTGCATTTCTCTAATAATTAGTGATGTTGAGCAGCTTTTCATGTGCTTCTTGGCCATCTGTATGTCTTCTTTGGAGAAATGTTTACTTAGATCTTCTGCCCATTTTTGGATTGGGTTGTTTGTTTATTAAATATTGAGCTACATGAGCTGTTTATATATTTTGGAGATTAATCCTTTGTCCAGTGATTCGTTTGCAAATATTTTCTCCCATTCTGACAGTTGTCTTTTTGTCTTGTTTGTAGTTTCTTTGCTGTGCAAAAGCTTTTAAGTTTCATTAGGTTCCATTTCCTTATTTTTGTTTTTATTTCCATTACTCTAGGAGGTGGATCAAAAGAGAGTTTTATAGTGTCCAGTCTTACATTTAGGTCTCTAATCCATTTTGAGTCTATTTTTGTGTATGGTGTTAGGGAGTGTTCTAATTTCATTCTTTTACATGTAGCTGTCCAGTTTCCCCAACATCGCTTATTGAAGAGACTGTCTTTTCTCGGTTGTATACCCTTGCCTCCTTTGTCATAGATTAGTTGACCATACGTGCGTGGGTTTATCTCTGGGCATTCTATCCTGTTCCATTGATCTATATCTCTGTTTTTGTGCCAGTACCATACTGTCTTGATTACTGTACCTTTGTAGTATAGTCTGAAGTCAGGGAGTCTGATTTTTACAGCTCCATTTTTTTCCCTCAAGACTGCTTCGGCTTTTCGGGGTCTTTTGTGTCTCCATACATATTAAAAAATTTTTTTGTTCTAGTTCTGTAACAGATGCCATTGGTAATTTGAAAGGGATTTCATTGAATCTGTAGATTGCTTTGGGTAGTATAGTCATTTTCACAATATTGATTCTTCCAATCCAAGAACATGGTATATCTCTCCATCTGTTTGTATCATCTTTAATTTCTTTCATCAGTGTCTTAAAGTTTTCTGCATACAGGTCTTTTGTCTCCTTAGATAGGTTTATTCCTAGGTACTTTTTCTTTTTGTTGACATGGTAAAGGGGAGTGTTTCCTTAATTTCTCTTTCACATTTTTCATCATTAGTGTATAGGAATGCCAGAGATTTCTGTGCATTAATTTTGTGTCCTGCAACTTTACCAAATTGATTGATCAGCTCTAGTAGTTTTCTGGTAGCACCTTTAGGATTCTCTATGTATAGTATCATGTCATCTGCAAACAGTGACAGTTTTACTTCTTCTTTTCCAATTTGTATTCCTTTTATTTCTTTTTCTTCTCTGATGGCCATGGCTAGGACTTCCAAAACTATGTTGAATAATAGTGGTGAGACAGGACATCCTTCTCTTGTTCCTGATCTTAGAGGAAATGGTTTCAGTTTTTCACCATTGAGAATGATGTTTGTTGTGGGTTTGTCATTTATGGCCTTTATTATGCTGAGATAGGTTCCCTCTATGCCCACTTTCTGGAGGTTTTATCATAAATGGGTGTTGAATATTTTCAAAAGCTTTTTCTGCATCTAGTGAGATGATCATACAGTTTTTATTCTTCAATTTGTTAATATGGTGTATCACATTGATTGATTTGCTTATATTGAAGAATCCTTTCATCCCTGGGATAAATCCCACTTGATCATGGTGTATGAATCTTTTAATATGTTGGATTCTGTTTGCTAGTATTTTGCTGAGGATTTTTGCATCTATATTCATCAGTGATATTGGTCTGTAATTTTCTTTTTTGTAGTATCTTTGTCTGGTTTTAGTATCAGGGTGATGGTGGACTCATAGAATTAGTTTGAGAGTGTTCCTTCCTCTGCAATTTTTTGGAAGAGTTTGGGAAGGATGGGTGTTAGCTCTTCTCTGAATGTTTGATAGAATTCACCTGTGAAGCCATCTGGAACAGGACTTTGTTTACTGGAAGATTTTTAATCACAGTCTCAATTTCAATGCTTGTGATTGGTCTGTTCATAGTTTCTATTTCTTCCTGGTTCAGTCTTGGAAGCTTATACCTTTCTAAGAATTTGTCCATTTTTTTCAGGTTGTCCATTTTATTGGCATAGAGTTGCCTGTAGTAGTCTCTTAGGATGCTTTGTATTTCTGCGGTGTCTGTTGTAACTTCTCCTTTGTCATTTCTAATTTTATTGATTTGAGTCCTCTCCCTCTTTTTCTTGATGAGTCTGGCTAATGGTTTATCAATTTTGTTTATCTTCTCAAAGAACAAGGTTTTAGTTTTATTGATCTTTGCTATTGTTTTCTTTGTTTCTATTTCATTAATATCTGCTCTGAACTTTATGATTGCTTTCCTTCTGCTAACTTTGGGTTTTGTTTGTTCTTTCTCTAGTTCCTTTAGGTGTAATGTTAGATTGTTTATTTGACATTTTTCTGGTTTCTTGAGGTAGGCTTGTATAGCTATAAACTTCCCTCTTATTTTGCTGCATCCCATAAGTTTCGGATCATCATGTTTCCATTGTCATTTGTCTCTAGGTATTATTTGATTTCCTCTTTGATTTCTTCAGTGATCTCTTGGTTATTTAGTAAGTTATTGTTTAGCCTCCATGTGTTTGTGCTTTTTATGTTTTTTTTCCCTGTAATTGATTTCTAATCTCATAGCGTTGTGGTCTGAAAAGATGCTTGATATGATTTCAATTTTCTTAAATTTACTGAGGCTTGATTTGTGACCCAAGATGTGATCTATCCTGGAGAATGTTCTGTGCACACTTGAGAAGAAAGTGTAATCTGCTGTTGTTGGATGGAATGTCCTATATATATCAAACAAATCTATGTGGTCTATTGTGTCATTTAAATCTTGTGTTTCCTTAGTAATTTTCTGTTTGGATGATCTGTCCATTTGTGTAAGGGAAGTGTTAAAGTCCCCCACTATTATTGTGTTACTGTCGATTTCCTCTTTTAGAGCAGTTAGCAGTTGCCTTGTGTATTGAGGTGTTCTTATGTTGGGAGCATGTATGTTTATAATTGTTAGATCTTCTGCTTGGATTGATCCCTTCACCATTATGTAGTGTCCTTCCTTGTCTCTTGTAACCTTCTTTATTTTAAAATCTATTTTATCTGATATGAGTATTGCTACTCCAGCTTTCTTTTGATTTCCTTTTGCATGGAATATCTTTTTCCATCCCCTCACTTTCAGTCTGTATGTGTCCCTAGGTCTGAAGTGGCTCTCTTGTAGACAGCATATATATGGGTCTTGTTTTTGTGTTCATTCAGCGAGCCTGTGTCTTTTGGTTGGAGCATTTAATCCATTCACGTTTAAGGTAATTATCGATATGTATGTTCCTATGACCATTTTCTTAATTGTTTTGGGTTTGTTTTTGCAGGTCCTTTTCTTCTCTTGTGTTTCCCACTTAGAGATGTTCCTTTAGCATTTGTTGTAGAGCTGGTTTGGTGCTGCTGAATTCTCTTAGCTTTTGCTTGTCTGTAAAGCTTTTGATTTCTCCCTCAAATCTGAATGAGATCCTTGCTGGGTAGAGTAATCTTGGTTGTAGGTTCTTCCCTTTCATAACTTTAAATATGTCCTGCCACTCCCTTCTGGCTTGTAGAATTTCTGCTGAGAAATCAACTGTTAACCTTTTGGGAGTTCCCTTGTATGTTATTTGTCATTTTTCCCTTGCTGCTTTCAATCATTTTTCTTTGTCTTTAATTTTTACCAATTTGATTACTATGTATCTCAGCGTTTTTCTCCTTGGGTTTATCCTGTATGGGAGTCTCTGCGCTTCCTGGACCTGGGTGGCTATTTCCTTTTTCATGTTAGGGAATTTTTCTACTATAATCTCTTCAAATATTTTCTTGTGTCCTTTCTCTCTGTCTTCTCCTTCTGGGACCCCTATAATGTGAATGTTGTTACATTTAATGTTGTCCCAGAGGTCTCTTAGGCTGTCTTCATTTCTTTTCATTCTTTTTCTTTATTCTGTTCCACGGCAGTGAATTCCACCATTCTGTCCTCCAGGTCACTTATTCATTCTTCTGCCTCAGTTATTCTGCTATTGATTCCTTCTAGTGTATTTTTCATTTCAGTTATTGTATTATTCATCTGTGTTTGTTTGTTCTTTAATTCTTCTAGGTCTTTTTTAAACATTTCTTGCATCATCTCGATCTCTGCCTCCATTCTTTTTCCGAGGTCCTGGATCATCTTCACTATCATTATTCTGAATTCTTTTTCTGGAAGGTTGCCTATCTCCACTTCATTTAGTTGTTTTTCTGGGGTTTTATCTTGTTCTTTCATCTGGTACATTGCCCTCTGCCTTTTCATCTTGTCTTTCTGTGAATGTGGTTTTTGTTCCACAGGCTGCAGGATTGTATTTCTTCTTGCTTCTGCTGTCTTCCCTCTGGTGGATGAGGCTATCTAAGAGGCTTGAGCAAGTTTCCTGATGGGAGGGACTGGTCACCACTGTATTCTTCTTGTTGGGCCACAGAACCATTTCAGTTATTTGATTCAATGTAGATACTGTGTCCTAGAGTATGTAGGCACCATCCTCAAAAAGAATTATATCTGAGCTGATGCTTCTGCTGTGCCTTCGGGAAGTTGTTCCAGCATTCAGTGAGGCCAGCAGCTTGTGGATGGCATGATATGTGACAGGATTAGTGGATGCTATGTCATGGACCTACTCCCCAGTATTCTTGACTGTAAAGTGAGCTGCCTGGTCTGTTGTGATGGTATGTGGGATTCCATACTAGAGGGTCAAATATTTTATAAGCTCTTGGGTAGTGCTGCTGGTTGTAACTGTAGTCAAGAAAGAAAAATCCATACCCAGAATATGTATCTATTTCTACCAAAACAAACAGCTGGCCTGTGCACTAGTGATTAATGATGAAGCTAGTTGGTCTCCTTGAGGAATGGTGCCATATTTTTTTTGTATGTATGTATGTATGTGTGTGTATGTGCATGTGAGTGTTCTTCATTTTAATTTAATTTTATTGTAATAAGAAACAACATGAAGTATATCCTCTTAACTAACGTTTAGTGTACATTACTGTTGACTATACGTACTGATCTCTATAGCTTCTTTAGCTTACTTAGCTGAAACTTTATGCTCTTGATTAATAACTCCCCATTTCCCCTCCCCCAGCCCCTGGTGACCACCATTCCAGTCTTCGATTTTATGAATTTAACTATTTTAGGTAACACATATAAGTGCAATCATGCAATACTTGTTTTTCTGTGTCAGGCTTCTATCACTTAACATAATATCCATGTTGTCACCTATTGTAACACTTCCTTCTTTTTAAAGACTGAATAGCATTCCATTGTGTGTTTATATCACATTTTCTTTATCCACTCATTTGTCAATGGACATTTATATTGTTTCTACATCATAGCTATTGTGAATATTGGGGTGCTAATAGCTCTAAAGATACTGATTTCAGTTCCTTTGGCTATATACCCAAAGTAGTAAGATTGCTGGATCATATGGTAGCTCTATTTTTAACTTTTTGAGGAATCACTGTACTGTTTTCCATAGTGGCTACAGGAATGGTGTCATATTGGAGGTTCAATGTTGTTCCCTACTGAGAATAGTATTAGTTCTCCCCTCTTATTGGCAGGTTGGAGGTTCAGTGATAGCACTAGTTATATCATATTTGGTCCATCTTTGCCACTGTGACCATTTTTTTAATGTGCCTATCATGTCAGCACTGGAGTAGCTAATAATAGATGCTGGCTTATATCAGCTGCCAAATCATTTTGTGTACTTGGTGGTTTGGTGCCTCTTCTGTGATGGTTGATCTCTTGTGCATGTTAATATACGCTACAAAAATCTCCATATTTAGTCTCCTCTGGTAGGTCTAGCCACATAGTCTATTCTAATCTTTCTCTCCTCCAGGCCCTTGACTAGCTAGTTAAATCTTTCTTTACTGCTCATGAGTCCTTCCCTTGGATGTGATTATTTTTCTGAGTTGGTACCTTTGCCAAGAGTAGGGAGGATAGTGTTATGAGCTTTCACTTGGCTTCTTCCATTGTGATACCTCTTGCTTCCCAGGCCAAGGCCTAAAAGTGGGGGTTCTTTCAACTTCCAAGTATGTCTGTGGCAATTATCACTCAGGCCTAAAAAGGGAATCTGTGGCGCATTTCTGTGTCTATCACACATACAACATGTGATGCTCTGAAGTCAGTGGATACTGTGTTGATTTGAGAAATTGTATTTTGTCACACATTTATTATGGCTCTAATAAAGGAAATAAACTAAGTTTCTGATAATTCCATGTTGCAATTGATTTCTGGTTTTACTGCTTTCTTCTTTTTCTTCATCAATGGGATTGAAATGGTCTTTGTCACTCCTAGAAAAACTGTTTAGTCAGGAACCAGACCCTAAGTTATCAACAATAATTTTTTTTAAAGAGCAGGCATGGCACAATGGTTAAGAATCCACCTGCCAATGAAGGGGATGCAGGTTCCACCCCTTCCCAGGAAGATCTCACATGCCACAGAGCAGCTAAGCCTGTGCACCACAACTACTGAGCCTGCTCTCTGGAGCCTATGAGCCACAACTACTAAGCCTGAGTGCTACAACTACTGAAGGCTGCACACCTAGACCCAATGCTCCACAACAAGAGAAGCCACAATAATGAGAAGTCCACACACCACAATGAAGAGGAGCCCCCACTCGTTGCAACTAGAGAAAGCCCTTGTGCAGCAACGAAGACCCAACACAGCTAAAAATTAAAACAAATAAATAAATTAATGTTTAAAAATTCATTTAAAAAGCAGACATAATCACATAGTCCTTCAGCTCTAAATATTTCAATAACTTCCTACTGTTTCCAGAATAATCAAATAGGCAATCATTGTAATAGATCAAATGAGAAAATTTCAATTTATGAACTAGTGCTAAATTTATGAAAGTTAAATGTATGAACTAATTTGTGTATTAGAAGAGAAATTTTCAAAAACATTTTGGAAATGAATTATGCAGACTCTTATAACCAATGTTGTATGATACATGAGGGGGAGAGAAATTTGAGGAGGATGCTGAGATTTCTAGCTTGAGCTAAGTCAATGGTAACTCCATTCTCCATGAAAGAGAATAAAGCAGGGATAAAAGTTGTTTATGCTTAGATGTTAATCCCTTCTATTGGATGCTAATCTATTTGATAAATACACTAATTCATCTTTTTACTCCTTATAGTATTTAATATACTGCTTGTAATATTAGTCTCAAACCAGTATTTGATTTATGAGTGGATAAATGTGGACTACCAAAATCTTATCTACAGACCACAAATCTTCTGAGGTTATTTGAGAAACCAGTCAGAGCAAAAAGGCTGTTTTAAAAAATCCTGACATTCAGATACACATGTAGGGAATCCATATTATATCACTGACATGAAGGCAAAAATGATTCTTTCTCCTTCTTTTAGACTCCACATTGACCAGACTAGGGCTTTTGTTTTCTTTCAAGACTATTCTTTTTTTTTAACATCTTTACTGGAGTATAATTGCTTTACAATGTTGTGTTAGTTTCCACTGTATAACAAAGTGAATCAGCTGTACGTATACATATATCCCCAAATCCTCTCCCTCTTGCATCAAGACTATTCTTCATGTTGATGTGAATGAGTAGGGAGCCCTGGGGTAGGAAAGGGAGATTTGTTCACCGGCCACATCAATTGTGCTAAAAAAAAGTGTAAAAGTCTCATAGGATTGTGAGTTAAAATGCAACTTCAAGGTCTTCGTTCTTTAAACTTCAGTTGAGTATAACTACTTAGTTTGCCTCATGGGCAGGGTCAGTCTTTTCCATTTTATATTTGGGGTAGTGAAGTAAATGATAAAGGGAGGATGTAAAATTCTAGCTAGAAGTGGTGACAGGTCCAAGAGGGGTGATTTTGAAAACTAAAGTGGAAAGTAAAACAAAAACCTATTTGCCTTGTTTGGACTCCAAAGAGCATCCAAGGTCAAAGGAGATATCACATTAATAGGCTGTGAAAAAGGCAACTGCCATCCTTGGAATATGTCCAACTCAGAGCCCAGGTGGCCTGGCTCCTTGTTTGTGGGACTGACAAGGTATCTGGCACTGAAAAGACATCACAGAGGAAGAACAAAACCCTGCCCTGGGAAATGGCATCACTGAGGAGCACTAATTCACTTAGCCTGGGACGGCTAGGTCTTTTTGTTTGCACAAGCATATGGGTAGTATTACTGGAGTAGCTGATTTGCTCTGCTGCATCTGTTGCTAATACAAATAGAACCTCTCTGGCTGCCTTATTTATACCTTCTGTTTGCATGACCAAGAGAATGATTTTCAGTCTGGTCGTGGCACATCTCATAGCAACACATGGCTGTTATTGTAAATAGGTTAGTTTAACTTACTGTCTCCCCCACATGTGAGGAACAGTTTGCTGCCTATGCAAACAGAGCTATAGGCTTGGATGGAGATTCCAGAGGCTTAAGTGAACTGTAACAAAGGGAACTGGGGAACAACTGCCAAAGAGAGAAAAAATTACAGACAAGGCAGAATGGATCAAAGCAAAGGGAGGACAATTATACCAAAACATCTCCTTAAATGCCATGAATAAGTACATAAGAAATCGGGTAAACTGGTGCAATGAACCTTACAAGTGGCAAATAGATTATTATGCCACTATGTTATTGGTAACATTACTACAAAAATAGTAATAATGACCAGCATTTTTGTTGCTGTTTTACAGTTTACAAAGCAGAACAAATAAGAAACCTGTATGGCAGTCACTAGGGAGAACAGTATGGAGGGTCCTTAAAAAACTAAAAATAGAGTTACCATATGATCCATCAATCCCACTCCTGGGCAAATATCCAGAAAAGGCAAAAACTCTAATTCAAAAAGATACATGCACCCCAATGTTCACTGCAGCACTATTTACAATAACCAAGACATGGAAGCAAACTAAATGTCCATCGACAGATGAATGGATAAAGAAGATGTGGTATATATATATATATATATATATATATATATATATATATATATATATATAAAATGGAATACTACTTAGCCATAAAGAAGAATGAAATAATGCCATTTGCAACAACATGGATGGACCTAGAGATTACCATACTAAATGAAATAAGTCAGACAGACAAGACAAATATCATATGATATCACTTGTGGAATCTAAAAAAAAATGATACAAATGTACTTATTTACAAAACAGAAATAGACTCACAGACATAGAAAACAAATTTATGATTACCAAAGGAGAAGGGGTGGGAGGGATAAATTAGGAGTTTGGGATTAACAGATATACACTACTATATATAAGATAGGTAAGCAACAAGGACTTACTGTATAGCACAGGGAACTATATTTGATATCTTGATACAACCTATAATGGAAAAGAATCTGAAAAAGAATATATATAGCTGAATCACTTTGCTGTACACCTGAAACTAACACATCATTGTAAATCAACTGTACTAAAAAAAAGAAAACAGTATGAAAATATTACATTTTGAATTTATATATTGAAAATAAACTGTTCATTGAGGAATATCTAAATTCTCAAAGCTAGTTAAGGACTGAGTCAGCCCTGCAACCGAAAGCCTCCTTATACTTTGCCTGTTTTTTCCAGAGGCCCAATTCTTCTTCTTCTTTTTTTTTTTTTTTGTGGTACAGGGGTCTCTCACTGTTGTGGCCTGTCCCGTTGCGGAGCACAGGCTCCGGACGCGCAGGGTCAGCGGCCATGGCTCACGGGCCTAGCCGCTCCGCGGCATGTGGGATATTCCTGGACCATGGCACGAACCCATGTCCCCTGCATTGGCAGGTGGACTCTCAACCACTGCGCCACCAGGGAAGCCCAGAGGCCCAATTCTAGCACTTAAAATAAAAGTCAAGCAAAATAAGCTAAAATATTAACAATAAGATAGTCTCATCATCTCATTATGCCTGCACTGCTCATTCCTCTCTGTATTTTCATCAAGAATATATAAAGATTGCATATGTCATGGCATGTACTTATACGAAGACTATCAAGCTCATTTCACCACTGGGTGCATGGGTCCGGGTAATATCAAGTCTCAGAACACATAGAAAAGATAATCAGTGTGTAATTGTAACATCTTGGAAGTTGAGGCACTTGTCTTCTCCATAACGATTTACTAGATTTGGGGAAGAGGCAATGGTATCAAAAGTTATCTCCAGAGGGTGCAGTCAAGATGGCAGACTAGGAGGACGCAGAATTTTTGTCTCCACATAACTAGGGCACCTACCAGGCACTGGTGGGGGACCACGGACGCCTAAGGGGATGGGAGGAACCCCACCACCACCATTGACTGGGTAGGATGTGTTGTGTGGAGGGAGTGAAGGGAGAGCAGAAGTGGAAGTGAGGTGGGACTGGCACTGCTGAGGGGAGGCTGGGGGAGAGGAAGGGACCTCATGCCCAAAGGGGGAAATTGGGGGACCATTGGGAGGGAAGAGGATCAGAAGTGAGCATTGCCAGGTTTCCCCTGCCCACTTGGGCCCCCAGAAGCCTGCTGAGATCACAGGCCTGATCCTCTGCCCACCTAGGCCTCCTCCAGCTGCACAGGTCCTGAGGTAGTGGGAGGGAAGGAAGGGGGAGCAAAAATAAAGTCCAGACCTCTGGGCCCAGCACCCCTGACAGGTGGCTGGGGGAGGGGAGGAGTTCCTACATCCAGCAGGACCCATCCACGGTTAGGGGTCCAGCCAGGATGGGGGAGACCCTTGGGAAGATGTGGGGGGATGCGGAGGAACAGAGGGGAATGCAGCCTGTCCACTTAGGCACTGGGAAGCCTGTTGGGCTCCTGGGCCTAATCCTCTTCCCTTGGAGCCTCCCTCCTGCTGTGTAGAGCCCAAGCTCCGCCCCTACACCCCCACCCAGGGCCCTACCTCTACACTCGGAGACCCCCTCTGAGACCCCCTCCAACACGCTGGGCCTAAACCCCACCTACACACCCTCACTCAGGGCCCTACCTCCAAACTCCGGAACTCCACACTCCAGAGGCCCTCCTTTCCACATGCTGCCTCTCCCCTTCCAGGCAGGTCCTAAGCAGAGGCCCTGCCCCACTCTTGAATGTTGCCCCACCTAAGTTCCTTCCCCAGGACCTTTTCCGGTCCTGAGTCTAGGCCCCACCCCACAGTCAAAGGTCACCCGCCCCACATGCCTAGGTTCTGCCCTGCCCTAAACCCTGCCCCTGCCTAAGTTCCATCACCACCTAAACTCCACCCCTAAAGCCAAAGCTTTTTTTTCTTTTTCTTTTCTTTTCTTTTTCCCTCTTTTAGATTGGGGTTCTGTTTTATCTTGTTGACTCATTGTTGTTCATTCATTTATATTTTTATTTTTCCTAATAAATCTTTTATTTTTCTAATTTTATTTTACTCTTTATACTTTGCTATTATTCTCTCCTTTTGGCTTGTTTCTCCCGCATCCTTTTTTTTTTTCTGTTGTGGTTTTATATTAACTTGTTGCAGTTGTTTTAATTATATTTTTATTTTTCCTAATATATTTTTATCTTTCTAATTTTATTTGGTTTTTTATTCTTTGACATTGTACTGCTCCTTTTTTTCATTCATTCTTTCTTTTGTTTTTTTTTTGATTTGCCATGCCACGCAGCTTGCAGGGTCTTGGTCCCCAGGCAGGAGGTCAGGCCCAAACTCCTGTGGTGGGAGCTCTGAGTCCAAACCGCTGGACTAACAGAGAACCTAAGAACCCAGGGAATATTAATTGGAGTGAGACCTCCTGGAAGTCCTCATCTCAGCACCAAGACCCAGCTCTATCCAACTGCCTGAAAACTCCAGTGCTGGATGCCTTAATCCAAACAACCAGTAAGACAGGAATACAGCCCCACCCATCAAAAGAAAAAAAAAAAAGAAATAACAAAAATATATGTTACAGACAAAGGAGCAAGGGAAAAACCCACAAGACCAAACAAATGAAGACAAAATCGGCAGCCTACCTGAAAAAGAATTGAGAGTAATGGTAGTAAAGATGATCCACAATCTTGGATCAGATGTAGAAAATACAAGAAACATTTAACAAGGATCTAGAAGAACTAAAGAGCAAACAAACAGTAATGAACAACACAATAACTGAAATTAAAAATACTCTAGAAGGAATCAATAGGAGAATAACTGAGGGAGAAGAACGGATAAGTAAGCTGGAATATGAAATGGTGGAAATAAATGCCAGGGAGCAGAATAAAGTAAAAAGAATGAAAAGAATTGAGGACAGTCTCAGAGACCTCTGGGACAACATTAAATGCACCAACATTCGAATTATAGGAGTCCCAGAAGAAGAAGAGAAAAGAAAGGTTCTGAGAAAATATTTGACAATATTACAGTTGAAAACTTCCATAACATGGGAAAGGAAACAGTCAATCAAGTCCAAGAAGCACAGAGAGTACCATACAGGATAAACCGAAAGAGAAACATGCAGAGACACATATTAATCAAACTATTGAAAATTAAATACAAAGGAAAAAATATTAAAAGCGGCAAGGGAAAAACAACAAATAACAAACAAGGGAATCCCCATAAGGTTAAGAGCTGATCTTTCAGCAGAAACCCTGCAAGGAAGAAGGGAGTGGCAGGAAAGTGATGAAAAAGGGAAAAACCTACAACCAAGATTACTCTACCCAGCAAGGACCTCATTCAGATTCAACAGACAAATTGAAACCATTACAGACAAGGAAAAGTTAAGAGAATTCAAGACCACCAAACCAGCTTTACAACAAATGCTAAAGGAAATTCTCTAGGCAGGAAACACAAGAAAAGGAAAAGACAAACAAAAACAAACCAAAACAATTAAGAAAATGGTAATAGGAATATACATATTGATAATTACCTTAAATGTAAATGGATTAAATACTCCAACCAAAAGACATAGACTGGCTAAATGGATACAAAAACAAGACCCATATATATGCTGTCTACAAGGGACCCACTTCAGACCTAGGGACACATACAGACTGAAAGTGAGGGAATGGAAAAAGATATTCCATGAAAAGGAAATCAAAAGAAAGCTAGAGTAGCAATTCTGGTATCAGAAAAAAATAGACTTTAAAATAAAGACTATTACAAGAGAAAAAGAAGGACACTACATAATGATCAAGGGATCAATCCAAGAAGAAGATATAACAATGGTAAATGTTTATGCAACCAACATAGGAGCATATCAATACATAAGGCAAATGCTAACATCCATAAAATAGGAAATCGACAGTAACAAAATCATAGTAGGGGACTTTAACACCCCACTTTCACCAAAGGACAGATCATCCAGACAGAAAACTAATAAGGAAATACAAGCTTTAAATGACACATTAAACAGGATGGATTTAATTGATATTTATAGGACATTCCATCCAAAAACATCAGAATACACTTTCTTCTCAAGTGTTCAAGGAACAGTCTCCACGATAGACCATATCTTGGGTCACAAATCGAGCCTTGGTAAATTTAAGAAAATTGAAATCACATCAAGTATCTTTTCCGACCACAACGCTATGAAACTAGATACCAAGTACAGGAAAAAAAACTGTAAAAAATACAAACACATGGAGGCTAAACAATATGCTATTAAATAACCAAAAGATCACTGAAGAAATCAAAAAATACCTAGAAACAAATGACAATGAAAATGTGATGACCCAAAACCTATGGGATGCAGCAAAAGGAGTTCTATGAGGGAAGTTCATAGCAATACAATCCTACCTCAAGAAATAAGAAAAATCTCAAATAAACAACCTAAACTTATACCTAAAGCAATTAGAGAAAGAAGAACAAAACTCCCCAGAATTAGCAGAAGGAAACAAATCATAATGACTAGATCAGAAATAAATGAAAAAGAAATGAAGAAAACAATAGGAAAGATCAATAAAACTAAAAGCTGGTTCTTTGAGAAGATAAACAAAATTGATAAATCTTTAGCCAGACTCATCAAGAAAAAAAGGGAGAGGACTCAAACCAACAGAATTAGAAATGAAAAAGGATTGGTAACAACTGACACTGCAGAAATACAAAGGATCATGAGAGAGTAATACAAGCAACTATATGCCAGTAAAATGGACAACTTGGAAGAAATGGACAAATTCTTAGAAAAGCACAAATTTCCAAGAATGAACCAGGAAGAAACAGAAAATATGAACAGGCCAATCACAGGCATTGAAATTGAGACTGTGATTAAAAATCTTCCAACAAACAAACGTCCAGGACCAGATGGCTTCACAGGTGAATTCTATCAAACTTTTAGAGAAGCGCTAACACCTATCCTTCTCAAACTCTTCCAAAATACAGCAGAGAGAAGAACACTCCCAAACTCATTCTGTGAGGCCACAATTACCCTGATACCAAAACCAGACAAAAATGTCACAAAAAAGAAAACTACAGGCCTATATCACTGATGAACATAGATGCAAAAATCCTCAACAAAATACTAGCAAACAGAATCCAACAGCACATTAAAAGGACCAGACACCAGGACCAAGTGGAATTTATCACAGGAATGCGAATATTCTTCAATATATGCAAATCAATCAATGTGATACACCATATTAACAAATTGAAGGCTAAAAACCATATGATAATCTCAATAAATGCAGAAAAAGCTTTTGACAAATTTCAACACCAATTTATGATAAAAACGCTCCAGAAAGTTAGGCATAGAGGGAACCTACCACACATAATAAAGGCCATATATGACAAACCCACAGCCAACATCATTCTCAGTGGTGAAAAACTGAAACCATTTCCCCTAAGATCAGGAGCAAGACAAGGTTGATCACTCTCACCACTATTATTTAACATGCTTTTGGAAGTTTTAGCTACAGCAATCAGAAAAGAAAAAGAAATACAGGAATCCAGATCAGAAAAGAAGAAGTAAAACTGTCACTGTTTGCAGATGACATGATACTATACATAGAGAATCTTAAGGCTGCTACCAGAAAACTACTAGAGCTAATCAATGAATATGGTAGAGTAGCAACATACAAAATTAATGCACAGAAATCTCTTGCATTCCGATACACTAATGATGGAAAATCTGAAAGAGAAATTAAGGAAACACTCTCATTTACCATTGCAACAAAAAGAATAAAATACCTAGGAATAAACCTACTTAAGGAGACAAAAGACCTGTATGCAGAAAATTATAAGACACTGATGAAAGAAATTAACGATGATACAAACAGATGGAGAGATATACCATGTTTTTGGATTGGAAGAATCAACTTTGTGAAAATGACTATACTACCCAAAGCAATCTACAGATTCAATGAAATCCCTTTCAAACTACCAATGGCATTTTTCACAGAAGTAGAACAAAAAGTTTCACAATTTGTATGGAAGCACAAAAGACCCCAAATAGCCAAAGCAATGTTGAGAAAGAAAAATGGAGCTGGAGGAACCAGGCTCCCTGACTTCAGACTATACTACAAAGCTGCAGTAATCAAGACAGTATGGTACTTGCACAAAAACAGAAATATAGATCAATGGAAAAGGATAGAAAGCCCAGAGATAAACCCATGCACGTTTGGTCACCTTATCTTTGAGAAAGGAGGCAAGAGTATACAATGGAGAAAAGACAGCCTCTTCAATGAGTGGTGCTCGGAAAACTGAACAGCTACATGTAAAAGAATGAAATTAGAAGACTCCCTAACACCATACACAAAAATAAACTCAAAATGGATTAAAGACCTAAATGTAGGGCTTCCCTGGTGGTTCAGTGGTTAAAAATCTGCCTGCCAATTCAGGGGACACGGGTTCGAGCCCTGGTTAGGGAAGATCCCTCATGCCACAGAGCAACTAAGCCTATGTGCCACAACTACTGAGCCTGCGCTCTTGAGTCTGCAAGCTACAACTACTGAGCCCACGTGCCACAACTACTGAAGCCCACATGTCTAGAGCCCATGCTCTGCGACAAGTGAAGCTACTGCAATGGGACGCTCACACACCACAACGAAGAGTAGCCCCTGCTTGCTGCAACTAGAGAAAGCCCGCGCAAAGCAACAAAGACCTAATGCAGCCAAAAATGAATAAATAAATAAGTTAATTAATTTTTAAAAAGACTTAAATGTAAGGCCAGACCCTATAAAACTCTTAGAGGAAAACATAGGCAGAACACTCTATAACATAAATCACAGCAAGATACTTTTTGACCCACCTCCTAGAGAAATGGAAATAAAAACAAAAATAAACAAATGGGACCTAATGAAACTTCAAAACTTTTGCACAGCAAAGGAAACCATAAACAAGATGAAAAGACAACCCTCAGAATGGGAGAAAATATTCCCAAATGAAACAACTGACAAAGGATTAATCTCCAAAATATACAAGCAGCTCATGCAGCTGAATATCAAAAAAACCAACAACCCAATCACAAAATGGGCAGAAGACCTAAATAGACATTTCTCCAAAGAAGATATACAGATTGCCAACAAACACATGAAAGGATCCTCAACATCACTAATCATTAGAGAAATGCAAATCAAAACTACAATGAGGTATCACCTCACACTGGTCAAAATGGCCATCATCAAAAATCTAGAAACAATAAATGCTGGAGAGGGTGTGGAGAAAAGGGAACCCTCTTGCACTGTTGGTGGGAATGTAAATAGATACAGCCACTATGGAGAACACTATGGAGGTTCCTTAAAAAACTAAAAATAGAACTACCATATGACCCAGCACTCCCATTACTGGGCATATACCCTGAGAAATCCATAACCGAAAAAGACGACAATGGACCACATTGGACCACAATGTTCATTGCAGCTCTATTTACAATAGCTAGGATATGTAAGCAACCTAAGTGTCCATCAACAGATGAATGGATAAAGAAGATGTGGCACATATATACAGTGGAATGTTACTCAGCCAAAAAAAGAAATAAAATTGAGTTATTTGTAAGGAGGTGGATGGACCTAGTAGAGTCTGTCATACAACGCGAAGTAAGTCAGAAAGAGAAAAACAAATACCATATGCTAACACACATATTTGGAATCCAGAAAAATATATATGGTTCTGATGAACCTAGGGGCAGGACAGGAATAAAGACACAGACGTAGAGAACAGACTTGAGGACGTGGGGAGGGGGAAGGGTAAGCTGGTATGAAGTGAGAGAGTAGCACTGACATATATACACTACCAAATGTGAAATAGATAGCTAGTGGGAAGCAGCTGCATAGCACATGGAGATCAGCTCAGTGCTTTGCGACCACCTAGAGGGGTGGGATAGGGAGGGTGGGAAGGAGACACAAAAGGGAGGGGATATGGGGATATACGTATGCATATAGCTGATTCACTTTGTTATACAGCAGAAACTAACATAACACTGTAAAGCAATTATACTCCAATAAAGATGTTAAAAAAACATTCATCTCCACCACCACTTGCTTGACTGTGAGTTGAATGGAGGAAGAAACAGTTTTTACGAAGCAAAATAATCAGAAAACAATAAGTTTTTAAAATGTTGAGGCACAATGTATCAAACAGGAAGGCATGGAAAGAAAAATCAGCTAGTCATTTAACTATCTCTCATCCTACTGCCTCATTATCCTGCCCTTATTTTCTTCATTTATTTCTCTTTTCACTGCTTCTTCCTTCCCTGCCTTCTTGAAACCCCTCTCTCACTTTCATTTGTTCTGTCATCTTTTCTTTTTGCTCCTATCTTCCATTTCCCTAATCTATTTCTGGAAAGTTGAAAACAGGAAGGGCTTTGGGGTAAAATGACTATATGTGTTTGCTAACATCCATGTCTGGGATCTTAAGTGATTATTTTAAATTAATTATATTTTTAAATGAATTCAAATCTATCTATTTTCTGTTATGCAGAGAGAGAAAAGGAAAAAAGATAATTGAATTAAAAGTTTTGATTTAATTTTAATGTTCTTGGTTTTTTTTTAGATAGAATACAACCATTTTCTTTGTTAGAACATTTGACCACTAAGCTTCCAGGTTCAGAGCATAATTCCCTGATAAATTGGCATAGCTAAGAGACAGGCTTTTTAGCAAATACCCTGTGGCAAGGCTAGACTAAACCTCGAACCCAAACATTTTGCTCCCTGATAGTTACACTTACTTTGGATTGGCTGCGTTTACCAATGAACCTAAAAATGTAATTAATTAAATCACTGTTTGTCTGAGAGAGAATTTCAGGAAAAAAAGTGTAAAGAAGTCATAAACATTCAAAATTATTCAAGTGGATTTGTGGGAAAATGTAAAAATACCAAATTTCCTGAAAACTTTTCCAATGCAATTTTAATTCACCTAATCTGGCAAAATCTACATCTACTAAAGACAAATGTCTTAAATTTATGCCTTGGCAGAGCTCTATTTCTTTAATATGACAAAGTCCAGAGTTGTTTTCATTCTAATTTTCCCGACATGCTGTGTCAAAGTGTGTACATTCCTTTTAGAGCCTGATAAGTAGAGAAGTAATCTGTCATCTCTGATATCATCTATGATAGCAAAAGTCTGGCAAAAATTTAAATAAATACCCATGAGCAACACTGAGATTATGGGCTATAGAAACTATTTATAATTTTCCTTTGGAATTTTCCAAGAGAGAAAGGTGCTTTCCCACCCTTATCTCATGTAATTTTCAAAACTCTGGAGTTTGGGGACCAAAATAAAGCAAAAATTCCCAGGGGTCATTCAGAGAGTTTGCAGTGAAGCTAGGAATTGAATTGGGGCCGGCCCGGATATCCTTCTATCTAAATGATGTGTGTGTCCAGGCCCTGAGAGCTCCTTTCAGCTTCTTATTTATCACTGTGCTTTTTGCTCTGTAGCTTGTACCATCCTGGAGTTGCTCTCTCAGAAGATGTTCCTGGCATTCTAATTCTAGAAGTAGAAAGACCTTGGGGGTCATCTAGGTCATCTATACCTTTCAGTTTTTTATAGAACAGAAATTGATCCTGAGAGGTGGAAGATTCCATTACAGTTAATAAATTCTAAATCCAGGAATAGAATCTGCATTTCTTACTTCCATATCACTGCTTTATTTTCAATTCAACAGAATAATTCATGTTATTTAATTTTCCAGTAAATCTTCCTACACTCTGGTCAAACTTTAATCTATGTATTTACAGATTTTCACACTTGTCATTTTAATTGGCTAAGTGTTAGTCAATGGTATCTTTAGCTGCGTGATGGAGTTGCAATTTGTATTTAACAGTTGCCATTCCGCTGAAGTGTAGCTTTTATTTCCTTTTTTGACTCAAGAGTTTCCCCATGATTGAACTCTAGGAATTTGTGCAGGTAGCTAGTAAAATGATATAGTCAGAAAGGGCCACAGTACTGAGGCATACTGGTAGATTTTTCATAAGTATCATGTCTGAGATTTCAAAATTTAATTAAGAACACTGAACAAAATTCTTCTTTATGGGTGTTCCCCCTTTAATTAAATAAATTTCCAATAAGATGCATGACAACTGATGTTGAATATTATTTTCATATTGTTGACATAAAGAGTAACATATTAATACACTATTTCAAAGATCAAATACTATTACAAAAAAAGCATATATTTCCATGTAGAAGTTGTCATTTGCACTTATTTCCTGGCCTATGTTTTGTATAAAACTCCAATTAGTCTTCACAGAATTTTAATAAAATAGGTGATCTGTATAGATGGTGACTGGAGTATAATTCTAGTACTTTATGATTTATACAGAACTTTTAATTTGTGATCTCAGTTGAGATTCATTATAGTCTTATAATTTACAGGTCTGTTATCATTATATTATGAAAACTAGCACTTAGTGATGTCAAATTATTTACTGAGCCACAAAATGAGTTAATGGTGTGATTTGAGATTTAACCATGTTTTACAATTCCAGGCCTGAAGAGGTACCATTTAAGATTCAAGTTATGAGAAGAAATCAACTGGTAAATACTCCAGGGGAAGTCTTCCAAGCAGAGGAACTTGAGATCGGAATGTTCATGGTGTGTCCAAAGGAAATGATTAGGAGCAGTAGTAAGAGATAAGGATGGTGATAGAGGCAAAGGGGAGATTGTATAGGACCTCACATACTGTGTTGAATAGTTTGGAATGTTTGATAGTTTCAGTGTGCAGCCATTAAAGGATTTTGAGTACAGGTGTGGTGGGCTCAGATTTGTGATTTAGAAAAAACACTCAATGTAGTGTGCAGGAGGATCTCTTGGGTCAGAGGGCAAAATTGGTGGTGCGGAGAAAATGGTTAGGAGCCTACAGAAATAGCCCAGTGAGATGGTGGTATCTTGGACTGAAAGTGAAAAGCAATTAAGATAGTGAGAAATTTTAAGATGTGAGATGCATTTTGAGTTAGACTAACAGGATGGACTGTGAAGGGTGAGAGAAAGAGAAGAATTAGGTATAATTCTGGGGGCTTTCATTCTGAGCAAATGGGTACACAGTGATGCCACTTTCTGAGCAGGAAAGACTTGTGAGGGATATTAATTTCACAAATATTTTTGAGTGCACATTACTAGTCCATGATTATACTTAGCCCTGGAAATATAGCTGTGAAGGCAACAGAATAAGCCTCTATCTTTATGGGGCTACATTTCCTGTGGGGAAGACAATCAATAAATCATAGATGTCAGATGGTGATGAGTATAATAAAGAAAAATTTAATGTTACAAGGCAAACAGGAACGCTTAAGGTGGATTTGCTCTTTTAAGTAGGTTTGTTGGGGAAGTGTCAGCAGGGAGGTGATGTTTGCAGAAAGACCTAAAGATCATGAAGATACAATCTGTGCCAAACCTGACTGTTTATTGGACATCCATCACATATATGAATTGAACAACTAGATATTCAAGTCTGGAGTTTAGGAGCGAGGTTGAAGATCAAGATGTAAATTTGAAAACCTTTAGTACACAGCTGCATTTTAATGCCATAGAATTTGTGGGGAAAAGATGAGGGCTCAAGATATAGACCTTGGCCTTGGGCATCAACATAGAGACCATATGGGGGAAGAGTAGCTAGGAGAGACAGACAGACAGACACACACACACACACATGCACAGAGCAAGTATCCAATAAAGTATGAAGAACACACTTAGTTTTCTCAGTTTTCCAGCTGTGAATTTTTTACTTCCCATTATAATCAACAGAGAGAATATGATTAACTCTCGTGTCAGACCAAGTGATTAAGCATCCCATAGATAAATTGCCTCTAATCAGGGACTAGTCTTGCTTCAATTAGCTGAGGTAGGTAATGAGAGGGGTGTGATCATGTGGCTACTTGGGCAGCAGAGGTTGTGGATGGGTAGAATACCTCAGGGGGATACAAGAGCACGTGGGCGAAGATTGCCATCACTAACTACTAAGTTGTTTCAGGTCAGAGAAAAACATGAGCAAATGTCAAACTTGACATTTTTGGATTGGGGAGTGATCGTCAGCATTCTGAATTCATGTATATCTAGTCTTCTGATTGTAATTTTTATTATTGCATGTCTCATTTGAGCTCATGCTCTAGAACTCTTTTTAGAAACTAGTATATGAACCACAGGAAGGGAAATGATTTAATAAGAAAGTTCTCAGATGATTGTCGTATTACTTTTTCTGGAGACTGCTGGGCATTGAGTGTGGGGATATAGAGGAAACATATTTGATAGGAAATTTACAACTTACTACTAAAATATGTTTCTGTTCCTAAAATTACACCAAGTGAATGGAACAGATTGTCCTTTACTAATATAACAAATGTAACCCTTAGTACAACTATGTCTCTGCCAGGATAAGGATGAGATAATTTGAGGAAGGGAATTTGGGGATACTCATCTTTGACTTTGTTTAAACCTTGTTTCCCTTCAGCCAAGAAAATAGACTTTAGTGAACAACCTGGTACTTCCTACTTGTATAAACTTTTAACCCAATGTTATAGAAATCAAAAAGTTACCATAGCCTTTGTGAATAAAATTAAACTATTAAAAAATTTCAACTAGTGCTTTTCATTGCTAAAATCTTTCTTAAAATCATGCAAAACCCGGTCAGCCACCCATGTTCTTTAATCTTTGCAATAGACTGCAAGGATTCAAATGATTTCTTCCTCTTTTGTAAGTGCTACCTTATCTTCCAGCCCCTTGGACTTCCTTTCTGCCCTACAAAATAGAGCTCATAAATGAGACACCATCACCCCAGTTCCCTTGGTATTTATTGTTCTCAAGGATAATCAGGAAGGCTACTACTACTACTAAAAAGTCCCTATATGGGACTTCCCTGTGGTCCAGTGGCTAAGACTCCATGCTTCCAATGCAGGGACCCCGGGTTCTATCCCTGATCAGGGAACTAGACGTTATATGCTGCAACTAAGGGTTCGCATGCTGCAACTAAAGATCCCATGTGCCACAACTAAGACCTGGTGCAGTCAAATAAATAAATATATTTTTTTAAAGTCCCTATAACAATGACAAAATTGCAAACATAAGGAATGATAAGACTTCTAAATTTCTTATAAAGGTAGTTCCTAACCTGTATCTAAATTGGTAACTGAAACTCCCATAGACTTCTACTCCTAGTTTTTTCAATCCTTTCAATAGGATTTATGAAAACGCTCATCTTTTCTCACATTCCATCCTTCCCTGATGACAGGATGAACAGATGGAATGCTAAGTCTTATCTTGGCTCAATATTTTCAAAGACCACCTGATTAATTGACAACTACTCCACTAGACACTAGCCTTGCTCGAGAAGAATCTTCTTTGGTGCATTTCTTCCTAAGGCCCACAATTACTGTTTCCTATTGATTAAGGACAAAAGGGCTCATCCTATACAAATGTCCTTATGGCCTCCCCTGTTAGGCTATGCCATGAATCCAGCTCCTTGCCCTCCCTACGGTTGAGTACCCATATTATTCGTCTCCACTGGGCTTTCATTTTTGGTCGGTCTAATGTTATTCTTCTTCAGGCGTGGGGTTAGCTAGACAAGTCAACCCAATTCCATTTATCTCTATCATATATTATAGAAAGAGTCTGGGGTTAACATATACCCACTACTATATATAAAATAGACAACCAACAAGGACCAATGTATAGCACAGGGAACTATACTCAATATTTCTTTTTAACATCTTTATTGGAGTATAATTGCTTTACAATGGAGTGTTAGTTTCTGCTTTATAACGACGTGAATCAGTTATACATATACATATGTCCCCATATCTCCTTCCGCTTGCGTCTCCCTCCCTCCCTCCCACCCTCCCTATCCCACCCCTCTAGGTGGTCACAAAGCACCGAGCTGATCTCCCTGTGCTATGCGGCTGCCTCCCACTAGCTATCTATTTTACGTTTGGTAGTACTATACTCAATATTTTCTAATACCCTACAAAGTAAAAGAATTTGAAAAGGAATATATATAAAACTGAATCACTTTGCTGTACACCAAACTAACATAACATTGTAAATCAACTATACTTCAGTTTAAAAAAAAATACATAAAAAAGCTTGTAAAGGAGAAAAAATATGGCAATAAATCTTGTTTTCTCTCTTCCATGTCTCATCACTAGCACCGGCCACAAGGATTGCTTCAGGAATCCAAACTTCAAGTTTGCATCCCTAGGACCATGTTTACTGTTCTTTTTGTAAAGTATCTAAGTGAGAGTTGGGGTATGGGATGGGAATACAGTCATTTTTTCTTTCTTGGAGAGTCATTTGTTCCAAAAGGGGCTCACAAGTCAGATCAAGGACAGATTAAAGAGAAATAGATCCCTGCAATCTCTAGAGTCTGTACAACTGACTTTATCAGTTGTAGCTTTCAAAGAAATTAATGAAATATTGATTCTGTCTAAAAACTAAGTAAGAAACTGTGTCTTACTATTTACAACGTAAGTGGGATCATTTTTCACAACCTGACCTTTACTCCGGCTATTTTTTCTTCAGAAAACATATCAACAGAAGAGAAAGAGAGCAAGCGAGAGAGAGAAAATATGAATGAATAGTTCATTCATTAGTATGAGATTAGTATGACAAATATGAAACTATAAATGTATTTTAAGACAGAAAGCTTGGGCTTCCCTGGTGGCGCAGTGGTTGAGAGTCCGCCTGCCGATGCAGGGGACACGGGTTCATGCCTCGGTCCGGGAAGATCCCGCATGCCACGTAGCGGCTGGGCCCGTGAGCCATGGCCACTGAGCCTGCGAGTCCGGAGCCTGTGCTCCGCAATGGGAGAGACAGAAGGCTTGAAATCCTTGAACACTGGGTGGAGTTTCTGTTTTCCACATAAATCAAAAGGCTTATCTAAGATAACGCATCCTACTATTTGACGACATCTTACACAGAATAGAAGTACGTTTTGAATTTATGGGAAATGGGTTCCTTTTCCACTTGTAACACAGACAACTTTAGGTTCCTGATAAGAAAGCAACTGAACTTGATTTTATCTGATAGTTTGAGGACAAAATTAAAAAATGGAAAAACTAGATTACAGTAATATTACATCAGTGAATAGCAGAATGTTTAAATTGAAAATAATCTGTGCCAAAAGATGTTGATGTTATTTCTATTATTTCAATATTTAGAGAATTTATTCAGTACAAACATAGTGCCATTCAAAGAGTAAAAATGTGTACCCTAAAGGTGCAAATACATTACTGCATTTTTTATTACATTTTTTCTCATATTACCAAAAAAAGTGAAATTCAGCCTCAACCACACTATTACACAATTATATAAAGGGTGAAAAATTTCTCCAATAACGTTTCCAACATAACCACTTTTAGGACTTTAGCATGACTCCTCCTTGATTTTCCTGTGCTTTTTCTAATTCTCTCTTTCTTGCACTTTTACCTTATATAGTCCCATACTGTTTCAATACTTACAAGTAGTTATTTTTAATCAAAAAAGGTATAAAAGGACATGGCTGATTTTGAAACTTATTCCAGTGGGTGTATTTGCATGATCTGGGACGGATGACTAAATGTGTGAGCACAGAAAAAGCTAAAACGTTTTGGGACTCATGCACCATTGCTGTGGAGTATTCCCTAACTAAGCAAAAGATATGAACATAGTAGATAGGTGGAAAATACATATTCACTTCATCACATCTAATGCTGATCCTGGGTAAATCAGGAGGCAACCTCAAAGGCAGAGATGGCAGTGGTGGTGGTGACACTCAAGGTCAAGGGAACTGGTGACTGCATAGAGATGCCCCTCTCAGTGCACGCCTGGGGCTGTGAGAAACTGTCTGGCCATGTTCTCATATGACAAGTGGAAAGAGCGCTGTCATTAGCTACCAGGAGATTTTAAGGCATGAACCCCTTGCTATAGGACCTTTCCCTAACTTGAGCATCATGCAAGAAGAGTGGTGATACAGTAACGGGTCAGGAGTAGGATTTCAGCTCCAAGGTGGTACCTGTGCAAAGACATCTACCAGGCTGGGGAAAAGCACCAGTGGCAGAAGGAGGCAAAAGGCCAGAATTGATGAGACAAAGCTTGTAAGCACCCATGAGAATCCTTGAAGACAAACACTTAAAGAAGTGCTCTCCATAAGTAGGCAAGTAGGGATCTGGAGCTCAAGATTTGAGTACTAATGAATATTAATGTTAATATTCCTACATTGCATTTGCTTTGTTGAGTGTATTGGTGGAGGGGATGTCTCCCATTTTACCCAAGATGAGTCTTGAACAAGTTTTGCATAGACAATAAATTGGAAATTTTGTTTCAAGTCACTGTGGCTACTTTTCATGCATATCATCAGATTAAGAATTGTGGCTTTTAAATGTTTTAGATCACTAAAACTTATGCAGTAAAGTCACAAAACTGTACTTCCAACAAGTGAAGTTATTATTAAATTAATGTTTTGTGTGTGTTTACTTGTTTTAGATTTTGCCAAGAGCAAAAAACTAATACTTGTTTGGCTTAGAAAAATTTGAAGATCAAGGAAAGCATAACGAAAAATAAGTATTATCCATAATTCTACCATAATTCTTTCAAAAACCCACACAGCCAATGATCAGGATATATCAAACCAGGGAATTCTTTTATTCCTAGCTCTGTTTTTGACCCATCTAAGAAAGAAATTAATGCCCCAAATTCCTTTTATCTCTGATTTTTCTAATGCAGAAGTTAAATTGACTATTCATAATCTCTCAAAATAAAATGTTATGCTTGTGAGAATTATTATTCCCAGTTCTTGATCTGGTGAGTTGATAGCATGATTTCATGGTAGCGTGACAATGAACAATGGGATATCACCAAAATGTATGGAATATGGTAGCAATACTAACAGGAGCTAAAATATTTTGTACTTAGTATATTTCAGACTCTGTTCCATGAGTTTTACATGTGTTATCTTATTTGGTCTTTACAAGAATCCTATAAGTGGATGCTATTATTATCTCTACTTTACAAATGAGGAAATGAAGGCATATAACATTCCAGTAGCTTGTCTAGGGCTACACAACTATAGTCAGTCCATGGTCACATATGCAGACCACTTTAGTTTATTTAGTATGGGAAATTAGTGGATGGGCTGGCATTTACTGGTATGTCTTCCATTTGGTATTGGGTATTGACATATAATTGGTGAGTTTCTGAATTAAAATAAGGCATATATGAAGGGTTGCATTTCAAAATGCCACTTGGCAAACATCACAAAGCAATGTAACTCTCTTTGAGAGAGGCCAATCATTGGTGCCTTTCCTGTTAGGGAGAAGTTAAATCATGGTGCTTTAATCACAGATCACATTTCCGACTTACTCTGAATAAGGGAAGGACACACTGGTGAATTTTAAGTGTTAGCGTTAAGCAATGTTAAATTGTTTGTGAAATTGGCCAATTTATTCTGGTCAAAAGAAAGAGGTATGGAATTGAATATTATTGTAAATTCATGTTGCCTCATACAGTTCCTCTTCCAGGCATCTAAATTTAATGTCATGGTTTTGGTAAATCTAATAAGTTGTACGAGAGAAGATGGATCAAGTTATTCCAGATGAACACAAGTGAACCATTTCCAGCGAATGGAAAGCATTATTATCCACACCATTCTTTTATTCATTCAAGGTACAGAAATGTTAAGCAATGAACCTTATAGTTGGGAAGCTTATTCATGTTGCCATTGTCAGAATTTGCTCCTGATGTGATCTATATTTTGCCAACCTTGTTTGTCTGGGGTCATGAAATATAGAGGGTGGGAAGAAGAAGACATAATAGAGAAATTTGATCACACAGAAATCCAATTTAGATAACTTGCACGTTGTGTAAAAGAGATCTTTCTACTTAAAGCAGCACTTGCCTAGAAGATATCAAAACCAAATGCTGTTTTTCATCACAGCTCATTGAAACCATTAAGAGACCCATCCACTGACGGAGATCAACAGCAAAGAACTTGGAGTGCTATCAGTACCCGATACCCTCACGAGATCTAAATAAAGATTCTTTCCTGAACAAGGAATAATAGGATTTGTTAATTAAGCACAGACTTAGTAACCTATTCCATCCTATCCAGAAAATGATTTGCAATGCTTAATTAACATAACTATAATGAACCCCACCTTTCTAGCACATTAAAACCCCTTGGTTTTTTCCACTAAGATCATCCCTTAGTAAATTTCTTTATTGGTCTGTGTTCCTTTGCTTGGCAAGGAAATAAACTCGTTGGTCACATTCTTAATCATGGCAGTAGTCCTTGTCTTTTCTCTAACAATTGCTTCTGCTCTGCTTCCAAAAGTTAATATGCTACATCCGTTTTTCAATACTTAAATGTTGCTTTTCATTTAAAATCCAAATACAAGTTTATGCCAAAAATATAATTTTAATGCATTGAGTTCTATATAACTAAAGCATTCTAAACGTTTTTCATCTTGAAATGGGATTCTGTCACTTCTTGCTGGAGTTAAGTCGTGGAGTTACTGCACAGATTACATGGGCTGCCAACATCAAAATTATGTTACAAGGGCTTAGGCCAGTCATCCTCATTTCATTAGATTCTCTTTACATTGTAGTTCTCATCTTCATGCCTTATCTGTATCACTCTGCATTCTTACTTAGAGAACTTCTTCATCTAAAACATGAAGAATTGCCCTTTTAAACCAGAAAAATCTGATTTTAATAATATAATCAAACATCTTCCTTCAAGAGGTGATTTAAAACTCATCTCCCTCAGATTTTCCCTGATCAACTCCATCACTCTGATTTTGCCTCATCTTTGATATTAGTATACTTAGATGGATTGTTTTTGATGTTTTATTTAGTAATGGTTCTTTACCTGTGATTTTAACTTAAAAGAGTATTCCAAGTTTCCTATTTTTGTTCACAATATCCCCTACCTCTTTTATAATTTCTCCCGTCATCTGTTGGTTATGATAATTTATTATCCTTGGTAGAGTTTGAGAACTGATCAGTTCAACCATTTGTTAATTGTCAGGGGTTTTTTTTGTTGTTTGTTTTTGGAAGAGATAAATGTCAGTCCCTCTAGCTTTTAGAAGCTCCTTCATAATCTCTTTATTTGGTGAAATGCTGTGGTAAAAGCAAGTTTAAACCAATATCTGTCAAACATAAAATAATTATTAGAAAGAAGGGACAAAACAGTAATAAATTCTAACCTCAGCCACATTGGACAATCACCTTGCAGGAACAAAATATAAGAATCCAGGGTGCATGGCATTGTCATCCCAAAGCTCTGATGTGTCCAGTGCCACCACTCCTGTCACGGAGGGATTTGTTGCCTTATCTGATGGAAAAGGTAGATCGATCCTGCTACTAAAAGCAGCTTAAGGCTCACAAGGACCCAGGGATAGAAGAATAGTCTCAACCAATGTGGGGAATCCCAACTAGTAGAAAACCATTCTGCAAGTCAGAACATCACCAAAAAGGTACTGAGGGGCACGTATAGATGTTGCAAAGCACACTTTGCATATATTTGAGAACTGGAAATGAATCAGGTGATGATATTCAGGAATAATTTTTAGTTTTAGTAGGCATTAATTTATTTTAACAATGTAAAAAGATACTTTTGTCTTTTAGGGTGGGCTATTATATTGTCTGTGTAATGGCTGGTTGTAACTCTCCCTGCACTGCCACTTACCCCTTCATTTCACAGAGTCATTTTGTGAACTAACTAGAAGGTTGGATAATTCTGTCAAAAGGCTGGCGTTTCACCTTCCTTGTGTGAGTCCATGAGGACAGAGTGGGGATTCTCCTGGCTTGCATGACTAGATGGGGTGACTTCTTGTTCATTAATAAATGTTTGTATATTTGGCAGAAGGTGGTTTAAAACTTGCTTCTATTGTAACAAAGCACCTGTTAGCAAGAGGGTCATAGTCTTACCCTCACATAGCTGGAGGCTTTCTACTTATAACAAAAAGAACTTTGTAGCTTCTAAAAACAAAATTGATTTACACTGGTTTCAACAATAGGATTATCACTGAGCATTTGAATATGTTCTCTAAACCTTCTTCCCACAATAAGATACTAATCATCTAAGATAAACTTTACTGACCTATTAGTAATGAGATAATTTTCTTCCAGACCTTGTCTCTGAAATTGTAGCTGCTTCATGAAGATCTTGTCTGAGTTTTTTTTTTTCCAAATTACCATCTTCTCTCTTTAAGTAGTTCTAGATGTACTAGGAATTCAATCCAAAGGCTCATTTTGCAGTGAGTATTAGCATATTTTACAGGAAGAATGGCCAGTGTAGGTTATACAGCAAATCAGGTTAAGTATAGGTCAGATACTATGGTTTCTGTGATAGTTCTCTTTCCCTTGCCCTTCCATGCAGCAGAGGGCAGTAGTGAACTGTGCATATTTCCTCCAGAAACAAACAAAATACATAATTAAAAAATCATATTGAAAATGTCTCCATTCAATAGTATTTTTGGTCACCTGAACGAACAGTAACTTACCCGAGCTACAATCCAGTATACAGTAGCTAATTTCAGATCTCAGACATATGGTTCAGTTCAGACAATTTAGGATTTGAGTAATAACATTACATTGCATCTAGTCATTCACAAACAACATGTAGGCAGAAATTAAATATTTTAATTTTTTTCTAAGAAATTTCCTTAAGGAAATGTTATAGCATAAAGTTATCTTAACTACTTCTAGCTTAAGACATTGTCTTCTTCAAGGTAAATAGAATATTTTAATGAAATTCTATCTTCTTTAAAAGGCTTTTTAATAAATTAAATTAAAATATTGTTTCTTACCAAATAACCACATTTATGAATATACAATTGACCTGAAGTATTAAATTTCAACTTCAAAAAAAAATTTTATTTTCCGGTATTTACCTACATAGTTTTATGTTTATCCGCAGTTTTCCTTATTTTGTATCTTAAATGTCATCTACTGTCTTCCTAGTGAAGAAGATGAAAAGTCAGCTCTCTTACACTCCCCTCAGATATTCTCTCACCTTCTCCCTCCAAAAATGCCATTTTAAATTACTCAGTTTTGGGCCCTGTGCCTTAATCATAGAAGGCAATTAATAATGGCAACATATTCAAACAGTTGAAAGGGATTTCCAATGAACAAAAGATTACTCACATTTACTGAGTTCTGACTCTGTGCCCAGAATTTTCACCTGGTTTTAAATCACCATCACACAGAAAACCATTTCTGATTATCTTTCCAGACTGCAACATTTAAGCAGGCCTTTTCTAAGTAGAAAAGGACATGGGTTCTTGCCAAAAGCTTGGTAAAGCAAAAACGATCTCAGACTTCAGTTGCATAGCTCACAGTTAAATCCGCTCTTTCACTTACTAGCTGCCAGATCTTCCACTTCACAACCTCTGCTTCCCATCTAAGGCTTCCCAGAGCTGGGTAGCCGTGGCAGTGACCATTTTCCTGTCCCACTTACCTTGTTTGCTTACCTCTTATTGGAGGAACCTACCACTCCCTTGATGAGGGTCAGTATTTAAACACACACATATATATAATATATATATATATATGTAATTATATTACATGTAAAAGGAAAAATGTTCAATTAAAATACACAGTTTGTTCTACTGGATAAAAAAAGAAAATTGAACTATATGCTATTCGTAAGAAGCATGCATTAATTACAACAACACAGAGAAGATGAAAGCAAAAGAAAGAAAATGATTTCCTATACAAACCCTAGTGAGAAGAAAAAAGCTGATGTATATTGATATCAAAGTAGACTTTAAGAGAAAAAGTATTACTAGATATGTGAGCCATTTCATATGACAACATGATCAATTCAAGAGAAAGATATAACACTTCAATATTTGTATTCACCTAATTTATTTTTTAAAATATATAAAGATGGGCTTCCCTGGTGGCACAGTGGTTGAGAGTCCGCCTGCCGATGCAGGGGGACACAGGTTCGTGCTCTGGTCCGGGAAGATTCCACATGCCGCGGAGCGGCTGGGCCCGTGAGCCATGGCCGCTGAGCCTGCGTGTCCAGAGCCTGTGCTCCGCAACGGGAGAGGCCACGACAGTGAGAGGCCCGCGTACAGCAAAAAACAAAACAAAATAAAACAAAACATAAACGTTTAAGGTCGATCCTCATTCCCTGTTTTACAAACCTGTCTCTTCATGGTGAAATGTGGCCTGCCCAGCAGGGTATTTTGTCTGTTAGGATGTTTCGAATCTGGACATACGGTGATGTGGAGAGGTGGGACTAACCCATTTAACAAATTCAAATGAACAAAGTCAAAGAATGCATTGTTCTTTTTTAAAAAAAAATTTTAATTTTATTGGAGTATAGTTGATTTACAATGTTGTGTAGTTTCAGGTGTACAGCAAAGTGATTCTGCATTGCTCTTAAGAAAGGGCACTAGTACAGCAAAGATAAGGAAGCATGAGAATGAAATGCTGAGTGGAAAGAAAAAGGTGTAAAAACATATTTAAACCCAAGCAGTTATTTTCAGAAATTCTTAACACTCATCTCTAAAATGTTTTAGTTTCTCTTAAAAACAATCAGTTTCAAATTGTCAAAGCAGCATCAGTGGTAATGTTAATCCTTACAGTTAATCACTAACTAAATATTCTTTGATATTATCAAAATTTTCAATATACATTGGATAGAATCTCTGGGCAAAACTCATATATAATTTCTTTTAATTTGAGTGTACGTTAGCCAATAAAATAAATAAAACTGACTTTATCAAACCACTATTTTGACTTATCATTCCAATTTTAGTAAATGCTCACTATTTTATCTCATAAATTATTTAATATATTCTGTCTCCTTCTAAGAAAAAACATTACAGACTACATTCTGTAATTTTTATTATGTTTCATTATTACCTACTAACATTAGTACACATAAAATGTTTTATTATGATGTTTAATAAAATTATTGGCATTACAGATTTTTATTATCAACTCTTGTTTGTTTTTTCCCAAAAGCTCAACATTGGAAATTGGCATTGTACTCACACACATTAAAAGTGTATCATATCTTATATCATGCTCTATCATAAATAATAATTTTAGTTACTGATTTTGCATTGCAAATTAAGCATGAAAAAAGTACAATGATATATTATCTTGTTTTTCTAATTTATAAATATGGATAAACTGATTAAATGATTTGTACATCTTTTTAACCTTTACTGATTTTACTAGTCTATCTTTCATGTATATGCTGCAATTCATTTTTCAGCGGTTATTATGGTACTTTTTGAAATACTTTATTAACACTTGTCTGAAATTAAAAATGAAGTCTTTTTCTAAAATAAGACTAATTATATTTGAAATGACAATGAAGGTTTGATTTACCAACTTAAATAATAAGGCAAATATTTTCCATAGGCTGAATTTGCTAACTGCTGCAGCCCCAAGATTTGAAGAAAAGATATTGTATACAAATAAGAAAATTTAAAACATTTTATCAGAAATACTGTATTGGTAAAGATGTAATATAGAAAAACATTTTGATTTTTCAAAGTTTTCTGAGCTAATTGAATTTAATGTAGAAATGAGTAACCAATGTAATTAATAGTTATTTGATACTTCTTGGAAATGTCATTTGGGGATCCATTCCAGAAACTGAAGAAAATGAATATCATAGTTGCCTATTGTGAACAAATATTTTTAATAATATAATATCTGAGAATTCAATTAGGCTTTCCTTCAGTGTCATCTTGACATATAATTCATAAGATGTTCAAAGAAATAAATGAAATTGCTCTAGTACAATTCTTTCAATTACCCTCTAATTATTTACATGAACAAGGTTTCTCAAAGCTTATAAATATTAAAATGAAAAATAATAGAATTGACTGAGTCTTTCTAGGACTGTATTATGTTTATGCATGGACATATAAACTAATTGGGTATTAAAAAACACTATTTGGTTCATGAAGAGGTGCATTTCCAGAAGTATATACTTGTATTGGGTGCATTTAAAAAAGTGTTGTAACAACTTTATTTTAAAATGTCAATATGTACTATATTACAGAAATTACACTCTCTGTTAGTGTTTAGGCTCCTATGAAGAAATAGGTTGTCACTTTAACATATGCCTGAGGTCCATACTAGTTTAAAATTCCTTGGGGAAGTTGTGAGCAAAAAAGTTTTCAGAACAGTTATTTCTCTTAGCAACTTGTTTGTTTTCTTCACAGTAGTTGGAATTTTGCAGATGATTACATTATTGCTCAGAGAATCTCAGATGTCAATAGCAGACTACTCTGGTACCAGAAGGCTTACTAAATATTATAGACCCTTTCAGAATTTCCAAGAGTACTAAAGATATAGACCCTAAAACGATATTAAACTGGTCACAGTTCCCAAGCATGCTGTGGGGTCTTCTCTGGCAATAACACCACTGCCACCAGCACTCGGTCATGTGACACTTTGGACTGCCATCCCAGGATTTCAAGTGCCTTTGCCCACACCTGCCAGGTGACTGATTTCCCACCCTCCCCAACATTTACCTCTACTATTTGCTCATTTGCTTGGGTGCTAATGACTGGTGAAACCTAGACCATCTACCTGCACCTGACTTAAGGGAGTTGGATGTATGTTTTTTGTTCTATCTTTAGAAGCTAGAACTCAAAATACAGAAAATTACTAAGATTAAAGAAGGAAATGTAATGATTCTGGACAAGTACAAAGGAAATATGTCCACTGTAGAGATTTCTTTGTCTTCTCCAACGGAGAATAATCTCCTTGAAAGCTGTCCTTTTTCTTTTTCACTCCATCCACAGCAATGGACAGACCATACCTTCATGGAAAAAGTGTGTCACTTGCATTGCATAATTTAGGAAGTAGAATTGGGATAAGGAGAGACTTTCTCTCGCAACATCAATGAGCAGCATGTTTGTAATAGATGGTCAACTGGCTCATATTTTTGTTTTTGTTTTTGTTTTTGTTTTTGTTTTTGCAGTACACGGGCCTCTCACTGTTGTGGCCTCTCCCGTTGCGGAGCACAGGCTCCGGACGCGCAGGCTCAGCAGCCATGGCTCACGGGCCCAGGCGCTCTGCGGCATGTGGGATCTTCCCAGACCGGGGCACGAACCCGTGTCCCCTGCATCGGCAGGCGGACTCTCAACCACTGCACCACGAGGGAAGCTCCTGCCTCATATTTTGATTGATAAAGCCCAAGGCCTCTGAGCTATGAGACATAGAAGGAAAGAAATAAAAATACTTTCCTTATCCTTCTTTATGTGGATGTTGCTGCTTTTTCATGAGAAGCATAGGAAGGCCCAAATTGGCAATTTACACTATTAGAGACAGTGCATGGTTTGTCAGTTTCTAAATTAAACGTGATTCAGGGCTCTTCAGAATATGCTGGGATGAGTATTGTCTAAACATGTTTGTGTTATGTTTTCAGTGTATTCACTGAATCTATACTCATTTTTATATGCTGTGCATTATTAATCTATTTATCACACCATTCTATTAGCCCAGTATAAATGAAAATTGATGTTACTTCCTTCTAACTTCTGAAAACATGTATTATTACTAAAAAAAACCTGGGAACCACTAAAAAATGTTCTTCTGCTTATAGCACATTACAAAGCCAGCTTCCTATACTTATTAATGTTAAAGTTCCACTGACCTTCGTTATAGATTGAATTTTGTTCCCCCCAGATTCATATGTTAAAGTCCTAACCCCCAGTACCTTAGGATGAGAGCTTATTTGGAGAGATAGGAGGTAATCAAGTTAAAGTGAACCCTAATCCAATATGACCTGTGTCCTTATGAAAAGGGAAAATCTGACCACAGACATGTGTTCAAAATGCTATGTGAGTGTGAAGGCAGAGATAAGAGTGACGCATGGGGTGAAGCCAAGGAAAGCTATAGGTTGACAGCAAATCACCAGAAGCTAAGAGAAAGGCATGGAACAGGTTATCTTCCAGCCCTCAGAAGGAACCAACTCTCCTGGCACCTTGATCTTGGACTTCCAGACTCCAGAGCTGTGAGAACTTAAATTCTCAAGTAGCCTTGAGGAATTTTTTAATCTATAGGAGAACTTCAGAGCTTGTTTTTACATTGTACTCCAGCTCCTGGAGAGGTGTTCTTGGGCACAGGTCACATCTAAGGCCATTTGTTGGATCACTGTGCTGGATGTCAGCTTTTCTGGGGAACTGAGAAAAAAGGATAAAACTCTGGAAGCCAAAGAATTATAGTCTTTCCTTTGGGTCAGCATCTATTGGGATACCCCTTCTTTTGAGTTACCTGTCTGCCATGCAGCTAGTGGAGTATAATCTTCCTACTTACTCCTGAGGGGCTCTATTCTAGGCAGCATGAAAATGAGCAGTTTAGACAAACTGAGTCAGGCCTTGGCAACAACTTTCTTTTGCCTTGTCTTTTCTTTCTGATCTTTCTTTGGATTTAGTTTTCTCATTCCATTACGATGAAATAGTCACAAATAGCTGGGATTCTGGTATGAGTTTAGAAGAAAAGGACCAAGGAAGCAGCTCACCCTGTCTTTATTACCTAAGCGTTCTTGCAGCTCCATATTGCCCAGGAGACTACATCCAATTTACAGATGAAGTTGGGAAGAATTGAAATCTTAACAATATTGATACTCTAACAATAACTACAGTATATCTCTCCATTTATTTACATCTTTGATTTCTTTCAACAGAGTTCTTTAGCTTTCCACATGTAGATACTGTACATATTTTGTTGAATTTGTAACAAAGTATTTTTTGGTGCTTTTGTAAATGGTGTCGTGTTTCTAATTTCAAACTTCAATTGTTCATTGTTGGGACTCAGGATAGCAAAAATAACTTTCGTGTATCGAACTTTTATCCTGGAATCTTATATTTGCTCATTAGTTCCAGGAAATTTTTCGTAGATTCTTTGGAATTTTCTCCATAGGCAATCATGTCATCTGTGAACAAAGAGAGGTTTGTTCCTTCTTCCAATATGTATACATTTTATTTCATTTTATTGCCTTATTGCACTAGCTATGACTTCCAGGGTAACATTTAATAGGTGTGGTAAGAGAGGACATAAGTGTCTTGATCCTGATGTTAGGGAGAAAGCATCCAGCTTCTCACCATTAAGTATAATGATAGCTGTAGTTTTTTTTGTTTTTTTTTAAATAGTTGTTCTTCATCAAGTTGAGAAAGTTTCCCTCTATTCCTATCTTTCTGAGACATTTTATCATGTATAGGTGTTCGATTTTGTCAACTGCTTTTTCTGCATCAATTGTTACAATCATACAATTTTTCTTCTTTAGCCTACTGATGTGACTTTGTTTTTTTGTTTTGAATGCTGATTTTTTGAATGTCAAACCAGCCTTGCATACCTGGAATAAGTCTCACTTGGTAAGACATACTATTCTTTTCATTCATTGTTGCATTTAACCTGCTAATGTTTTTGTTGAGGGTTTCACATCTATCTTCATGAAAGATATTGGTCTATAGTCTCCTTTATTTTGCAATGCCCTTATCTTGTTTTGGTATAAAAGTAATGCCACTCTCATAGAATGAATTAGGAAGTGTTTACTTCAGTCTTCTGAAAGAGATTGTAGAGAGTTGGCACAAGATACACCACATCATAAATGTGTGGTAGAATTCAGCAGTGAAACTATCTGGGTCTGGTTCTTTCAGCTTTGATGGGTTATTAGTTATGGATCCAATTTCTTTAGTATATATAAGCCTATTCAGATTATCTGTTTCTCCTTGTATGAGTTTTGGGTGGATTGTGTCTTTCAGGAATTAGTTCATTTTATCTAGAAATTTATAAAACTTGTGAGCATAGACTTGTTCATAATGTTCTCTTATTATCCTTTTAATGTCCCTATGATCAGTAGTGGTAGCCCATTTTTTATTTCTGATATTAATACTTTGTGTCTCCTGTCATTTTTCTTTAATCTGGCTAGAGATTTCTCAGTTTTATTGATCTTTTAACAGAATCAACTTTTGATTTTGTTGAGTTTCTCTATTATCTTCCTGTTTTCAATTTTATTGATTTTTGCTCTAATTTTTACTATTTTCTTCTGCTTTTTTAGACTTATATTCATCCTCTGTCTCTTCTTTCCTAAGATGGAAACTTAGGTTATTTATTTTAGATCTTTATTCTTTTATAATGTGTATGTAACATTATAAACTTTCCTCTAAGCACGACTTTTTTTGCCTCTCACAAATTTTGATGTTGTATTTTCATTTTTACGTAGTTCAAAATATTTTAAAAATTATTTTAAGAGCTTTTATTTTCCCTATGTGTTATTTAGGAATGTGTTGTTTAATTTCCAAATATTTGTGGATTTTTCCAGCTATCTTTCCCTTATTGACGTTTCATTTAATCCATTGAAGTCTGAGAACGTACTTCGTATGATTTCTAGTCTTTTAAATTTGTTAAGCTTCATTTTATAGTCATGAATTTGGTCTCTCATTGAATGTTCCATGTGAACTTAAGAAGGATATATATTCTGTTGTTATTGGATGGAGTATTTTATAAATGTCAGTTGCATCAAGTTGTTCAGGTCAATTCTATGCTTACTGATTTAGTGCCTGCTTGATTTATCAGTTAAAAAAAGATGGATGTTGAAATCTCCAAATATAATAGTGGATTTGTCTATTTCTCCTTTTAGTTCTATCAGTTTGCATTTCTCTTATCAATTTTTACCTCATGTATTTAAGCTCTGTTGTTAGATGCATACATATTTAGGATTTTTAGGTCTTCCTGGAGATTTGATCTCCTATCATTATTTCATGTCCCTTTTGAACCCCTGGTAATTTTCCTTGTTCTGAGTTCTGCTCTGTCTGAAATTAATATAGCTACTCCAGCTGTCCTTTGATTAGTGTTAGTGCGGTATAGTTTTCTTCTTCTTTTCCTTTAACTTACTTGAATTTTGTAATTAAAGTGGGTTTCTTGTGAACAAACTAAAGTGGAATCATTTTTTTAAAAAATTTCAGTTTGGGAAGTTCCTATTGATATGTCTTCAAACTAACTGATTCTTTCCTTGGCCATGTCCAGTTGATCAAAGGCATTCTTCATTTCTGTTCTGTTGTTTTTATTTTTATCATTTCCCTTTGATTCTTTCTTAGTGTTTCCATATTTCTGCTTGCATTACCCATATGTTCATGCATGTTGTGTACTTTTTTCCTTTAGAATTCTTAACATATTAGTTATGTTACTTTAAGTTCTCAGTCTGATAATTCCAATAACTGTGTCATATCTGAATATGATTCTGGTGCTTGCCTTGTCTGTTCAGACTCAGATGTTTTTTCTTTTTGGTGTGTCTTTTAATATTTTCGAAAGCTAAACATTTGAATCAGTAATAGAAACCGTGGTAAATAGACCTGTAGTGTGAAAATGCACTAATCTGGCTAAGAGTTGGGATGTGTTTAATGCTTACCATTGTTGTTAGTGCCAAAGGCTTCAGATTCCTCTGTTGTCTTTCTTTGTGTCTCTCCTCTTGACTTTGGGCTTCCCTAAGCACTTCTTCTCAAAGAAAGTCCGTGTCTTGCAGTTTTTTTCAGCTGCAATCCATGGTTACCTTCCTGAGGCCCTGTTCCTGTGGTGATCATGTGTGGGAGAGAAGTGTTCTATAATCTCATGATTAAATCTCAGTCTTTTAGTCCATCTATCTAGGCTATGACTTTCACAGGCACTTCTTAAGTGATACAGCTTTTCTCCCCCTTACATAAGAAAGGAAGTCTAGAGGGGGCTAGAACAGGAGAAACGTCCTTTCTTGAGCTGGGATAAAGCTCTGGCAAAATCTTTTCCTTAGAAGTAAACCTTTTTTTTTTTTAATTTTTAATTTAATTTAATTTTTATTTATTTATTTATTTTTGTTGCTTTGGGTCTTTGTTGCTGCGCAAGGACTTTCTCTAGTTGCATCGAGCTGGGGCTATTCTTCGTTGTGGTGCACGAGCTTCTCGTTGCGGTGGCTTCTCTTGTAGAGCATGGGCTCTAGGTGCACAGGCTTCAGTAGTTGTGGCACATGGGCTCAGCAGTTGTGGCTCGCAGGCTGTAGAACACAGTCTCAGTAGTTGTGACACATGGGCTTAGTTGCTCCACAGCATATGGGATCTTCCCAGACCAGGGCTTGAACCCGTGTCCCCTGCATTGGCAAGCAGATTCTTAACCACTGCACCACCAGGGAAGTCCTGAGGGCAAACCTTTTTTAGTGGTGAATTCTCTAGACATGTTTCACAATGATTACTCTTCCCTTCATCCTGCCAGACCCAGGAGGGTATCTTTCTAGGATCTTCATCATGAGAATCTGGTGAGGTTACTAGAGGTAAACCAGTGAAAATGCAGGAGATTGCCTAAGATTGCAGCCCCTACGGATTTCTTATTCTTAGGTTAGTCCATAGTCAGCCTCCAGAGATTCATCAAAATTACCATTGAAGAGTTCCTACTAGTTTATGCCTCCAGCAGCTTTTGTTTCACTTTAACACTTAAATCGTCTCTGCTATGATTATCTGGTTTACCTTTCTTTCTAGTTTTCAGGGTGTTAGCTTTCTCTAAAACCTCAGCTCTCTGTTGGACCCAAGAGAAGTCATTGGTTTTCAGTTTGTTCAGCTTTTTCATATAGTAAAGGCAGGACTGATAACTGCCAAGCTCTTTACATGTCAGTGCTGAAACTGAAAGTCTTAAGTCTCATTTCTAAAACCCAAATTAATAATGATGATGACAATAATAATAATAATTAATAGTAGCAGTAACGGTATAAATTCTAAAGGTACAATTGCATTAGATTTACATGCGTATTAAACAGTTTCTTTGCTTGCCATCCCTCTTGCATCTCAGATGTTCCTTAGTCCTTCTGGGACAATCTTTCCTCTTTCTTAAAGTATATCCTTTCATAGCTATGTTTAATTTTTTCATTTTTCTGATATATCAAAAGTAATCTTGCTTATACATTCTAATTCTAGATGCTAGTTGTTTGTGGGCCACGATTCTCGATTAACTTATATTCTGCATTAAAATGCTAACGTTTTATATTTTCTTTTGACTCCCTCAGTGTCATTGAAAATCTTTTCATCTGTCTACAAGCCATCTCTCTGGATGGCATCTCTTTCTCTTCATTTTCCTTTTCTACTTTTGTTTTGGCTGCACTGCGTGGCATGTGGGATTTTAGTTCCCCAACCAGGGATCAAACCCAGGCCCCCTGCATTGGAAGCATGGAGTGTTAACAACAGGACCACCAGGGAAGTCCCCATTCTCCTTTTCTGTTCTTCTTTCTTCTTCCCTTTCATCTTCTCCTCATCCTCTTTATCATTTTTTTCTCTGCCTTTACATAGTTTCCTTTCTTCTTATAAGCTTAGAAATTCTTTATTGAGGCATCTCTCATCATTATACAGTATCTAATTGTGTAATAGTTAGATGACCTCATTATTTTGTCTACAATATGTCACATTTCCTTTATAACCTTAGCTTTCTTTCACTATTCCTTTTACTAAAACATCTATTAAATTGTTCCTGTAAGCTAGCATTAAGTCCCTGCACTTAATCCTCTCAGCAACATTATAAATTTAGGGGTTGTTACTGTCCCCATTTTATGGCTAACAAGACTGGCTGAGACATACTAAGTAAGGACAGAATTGGACTCTGAGCACAGGTCTGTCTGGTCCCAGAGTCATCTCTCCTAAGTATCACCATCATGTGACCTTTCCACCTAAATTCTCAGCCTGGCTGGCCTACTGAGTTTTCCACATTTCAATTCCCCCTACTATTACTACCTATACTATTTACCTGACTGATAATAATCATTTAGTTATTTTCACTTTAACATTAATATATCTTTCTCTTCCCATGGTATTAGTCTCTTAAGAGCATAAAATGTGTCATTTGCCATGCTCCACACAGCTTCTAATACAGTGTTATGGAAAAACTAAGTGTTCAATAAGTACTAATTAAACCATGAAAAAATTCAATTATCTTAAAAGAAACAGGTAGTTTTTTCTCTGAATAAACATGCCAATCAGAATAATATAATAAGTATGTTGAATTAAAATGCATGTATATGGCAATTAACTGAAAATAAAAGAAGATCTACGGCCACTAAGGGGAGTGTGGTAAAAAGAAGGGTGATGTTTGGGCTCATAATGTGTCGCTAAAATCATTAAAATGACTGTGGTCTATTTTGTTCCTTGTTAACATACGTGAATATATTGGGGTTATATTCTACATTTCTGAGTTTGTGTTTTAACTGAAGTAATTTATCAATTTTTAAACATACCCAAGGTTTCCACATTTCTCCAAGGCATACTGGATGATAATTTTAAAAGCAGGCATCAGAAAAGAGCCCGTGATCAGGGCTACAGTCAGTGTGGACAAAAATGTGCTGCTAGCATTACGGTAACAGGCTGAATTCTTAGACATCAACAACATGCTTTCCTTACCGCAGTGTGTTCCCCTATACTGTTTCATCATTATGAGTACTTGTTTAAAACCCATTTACAAAGCTGATTGCCAAGTACTGTATTGTCTAGAACTACTGCAAGAGATTTAGGTGCATGAAGTTCACACTTGGTTATTAGACCTTTAACTGCTTTGTTGCTTGCCAAGCACAGTTAATACACGAAAACAGTATAATCAAGATGATGAAAGTTTAAGTTTCCCATGGCTGCCTTTACTTGCCTACCCTTCACTTCCACCTTTGATATTCGTTCCAGAAGATTTACTGCCTCCCAATAGTCTTACATTCTTGGAATCAATTCCAGTAAGGCTAGTTATGTGGTGGTCTAATCCCTTCTTGCTCTGCTCCAAGTTGGCTTTTGCTTGTTATTTCAAATAAAATAATTTTACTGCCTCCCTAATGTGTCCATGTAGTAAAAGTCTCAGGAGAGTCTTGATGCCTCTTTTTGAAATGAGCGAATGCAGCTTTGGGGAAACTGCAGGCAGACTGGGGTGGTTATCAATATCAGGCAGAACTCACGACGAGTCTGTGATTCAGAAACAGCCACGCATGCAAGCATGTGTGCACACGTACCAACGAGCCCTGTGACGAGAGGCATTGGCAAGAATGGGTGGCAGTCTGGCGACAGTGAAGTGGAGATTTGGGGAACGCAGCCAGAGGGCTGCTGGCCTGCGAGCTCCCCAGACTCCTCGACCACTTACAACCACTGTGACGCAAATGTGCTGTCAAACTAAACTCAGGAACATAAAAGAACTGATGGAATGACAGACAAATATAGGGAGGAAGGCACATTAAGGAAGAATGGAAAAGAACAAAGGAAATAAGAGATCAGTGTGGGGAAGACAAAATTTCTCAACATTATCAGCACTCCAGGCAGGCATAACAAGATTCCCGAGAATCATTCTGTCTTGACATTATAGTACAAAACTAGACAGCCAATCTCTGACTTATGGTGAGAATCGCTTCATTTGTGTCATTCGTTCGTAGTGCTGAGAAAACTAATGATGTGTTCTTACTGAACACAGATTAGCTTATGAATCACAGACTTTTGACATGTTCAATGTACAGTCAAAGATGGGTTAGATTAGGCTCCCTAGAAAATGGATCCACAAGGCTGTGCAGAGCAGCTGCATTGTGCAAATGTGTTTCTAGTTTGTGCCCAGGCAGCTCTTGTCCTTCTTTCTCGCTTCTCATCCATACCACAATTACACTTGTTACATGGGAGACAGCTCCTTTGAAAGCATTTAGAGGTATAAGTAATTACATATTGTTTTTGTCCCTCAAACCCAGAAAAATTTACTTATTTCTTGATATGAGTACGTCTGGTATTTTAAAAATGATTTAAATTTTGGTTATTCTCTGGGATACTGAGATTTAGAAATTGATATGGAAATAAACACAATCCACTAATTTTTGAATTGTTTATAAACTTTCAGCAGCTATAGAACAGTTTAATTGGAATTGTTTGGACTTCCTATGAGGTAAGTTCAAAAAAGATTTGAACCAGAAATCCAGGGATATGACTCTAAACTCTGATCTTAGATAAGTCATTACCAACTAGAGATCTTAATGTGAGAGAAGCTAGTTTTCTTTTCTTTTATATACATATATTATACATTTCATATATACATATAAAGCTTTGGGTTTTTCCACCAAAACTTTTAGGGTAAAAACAATCTTATGATACTTGTTTTATTTAGTCGAATTTAAGGTAAAGAGCTACAACAGATATTTGTGGGACTGTATTTGAAGAGGTTAGGTCACCTTAGTGTAATGTGTTTAACTTTTTCCTTCCATTTATTTGCAAAATTATAAACAGGAGGATACCCATAATTAACTCTCAAAGTTAAATAAAAAACACAGCTAATTTTAAATTACTGATTTAAAATGTGACATTCTACAAATATCTTTTACTGTTAATTTTAATAGATAATTTTAATTGTTTCAGAAAAATCTTTAGTTAAGTACATAAAAATAATTTCATTAATTAGCTTTTACTTTTTTTTTTTGCTGTACGTGGGCCTCTCACTGTTGTGGACTCTCCCGTTGTGGAGCACAGGCTCCGGACGCGCAGGCTCAGCGGCCATGGCTCACGGGCCCAGCCACTCCGCCGCATGTGGGATCTTCCCGGACCCGGGCCCGAACCCGTGTCCCCTGAATCGGCAGGCGGACTCTCAACCACTGCGCCACCAGGGAAGCCCTAGCTTTTACTTTCACTGTAGTTTACATTTCTAATGTAACTATGTTCCAACGTTTTATATTCTATGTACATTCACATGGTATCTTTAATCCTTTAGATAGCTACTGACAACAGAATACAAATTATGTGAAATTTTAAAGTATAACAATATATAGTGATTGGAACTCATTTAAACATCACTGGGACATCAATAGAATGGCACATGTGCCAAAATAATTTAATATACTGTCTTTGATATTTCATTGACTTTTAGTGAAGCCTTATACGTATTTTTCATTTTATTGTTTTGAATGCGTGTTAATCAATGTAGGAGGATGGGGCATCTTTTATTAAATAGTTTGTGGTTTGATTTATACCTTTTAAATATACAGACATATGGTACACAGGCCTTCATTTGTACTCTTGACCCAGGCCCTGCAAATGTTGAGACAGTCTAACTTTTGACAGCTTAGATATAGCGTGAATCTTACCTTTTCCAGACGTATGGAAAGGGCTGTTTTTCTATGTTTGTTTCATTAATGTGAGAATCCTGAAAACAACAACAACAACAACATACTTTCTAATTTATTTTGTATAGAAATCAACTCATACAATGTTCTAAAGTTGTGAGATAAATTATTTAAAAGTTGTTTTAAGTGCTTTTTTAAATATGAGAAGCTATTTATAATTTCAGTGAAGACCCTGGGTATTGAGTTTGGAATTATCTAGTAATATACCACCAATAAAGCAGAGCTCACGAACAATCATTTTTAAACTGATTATTCACTGATCTGATATACACTGTATGTCTTTTTTTATGAGGGAGTTCCATGTGACATATTCCTTCCATTTGAAGAATGAAGATTGAGGCTGTTCACAGAGGACCTCAGGGAAGAATCTATCTCATCAGTCATTACTTCTCTCCCCCCACCCAATTGGTTGGTCTCTTTGACTCATTCTTCATGATTCAAGATGTGAGTCTGTCTAACTCTGCCAGAGATGCTTGGTGGGGTCCCATGTTTCAGTGGACATCTCTGACATCTGACTCATTTGAAAACTCCCTCCTTTTGATATGAATTCCACAGTATATGTTGAAAGGTTCTATTGTTAGTTTTCCTTTCTCTTTTTTATATAAGCCCTCAACTTGCCTGCTTTTGAATTGTTTCAGTCTTTACTTTCAAACAAATCATAATTTGTAAACTTTTACCTACCTTCCACAGTTCCAAGTTCAAGTAGCTTCACCAGGCATGGAGCCAGGGCATTAGGGTATGATACCTTGTTATTAGATAAGAGACATGGTGACTAGGCTTGCTCAGTCTTTCTTCATAAGTTCTTTGTAAGAATCTTACTTCTCTGGGCCTCTTACAGTCTGTAAAATAGTGACTGAATGGGCCTTTATGTCTCTTAAAACGCCAACATTTTTTGAATCATTACTATTCTTTTAGGTACTTTGGTACTCATTTATCAATGAAAGAATAATTGATACATAGTTACTCCAATATGTAAGTTGATAATACAAGGAAGAAGTAAAAAAATAAACTTTCTAATTTCAAGAAGTGTTACACAGTTTTAGAATTCTAGGATAATGTAATGTTCTTTTTTGTCTGTGTGACTGTATAAGAATAGATCTTTTCATGTCCCCTTCTTAATCATTATTCATTGAAGAGCTCTTGTATAAGACTATCCCTCTATCAATGATCCTTATTCTATTGAGATGTTATTCAGCTCCAATACACTGCCATATTTTTATTATAAGAGCTTTATTGAGATGTAATTCACGTATCATACAATTCATACATTTAAAGTGTACAATTAAACAGTATTTTAGTATGACCAAAGACATGCTACATCACATAGTCAATGTGAGATTAAACCATAGTTTTATACAGGGATAGGTTGATGCAACAAATTAGAAGCATACTTTCTATTTTACTTATGTTTTGAAATAACACCCCCCCCCACCTCTGCAACACACACACACACACACACACACGCAACACCCTTTTTACTGGATTGGAGAAAATAGCAAGAATGACATGGATGCATAATGTTTTTTTACCCATGTATTGTGTTTCTATCTTTGAGAAAATAACATTGTATTACATCTGATGTGACATAATGAAATATAAGTCAGGTTGAGTATGGGTAGAATCCATTGACCAATTACAAAACAGAAGAGGTCTCCTGGGTGCTAAAATATCCAGGTTTTAGCTGTAATGATCAAGGGCAACTTTGTACCTCCAGGTCTGTCCCATGTTTCTATCTTTAAATACATACACACATACATGCATACATACTGCCATTTCTATACAATGTATTTTGTTCATTCTCCTCCAGATATCAAGTAGTAGTTTTATGTACTTTCATCCTGCTCTAAGTATTCATTATTATTTTCAGAGACTTTCAAAAACAACATTATTCAAACTGGGATACATGTATCCCAGGGGTATATAAAGACTTTCCATGTGGTAAGAGGGCAAGATATTAATTCTAATGGGAAAATGTTAAGATAATCAACTACTGAATCTTCAACATTTACTCCTAAATTTTATCTCCTAGAATATAACTCCCTGAGAACTCATCTGTGGTTCAAATATCCCCTTCAAAATCACTCGTCCCTCATTTTTACACAGTAAAGGCACAGCTCTCACCCATATTCAGTCTTACTTTACCCATGGGCATGTATCAAAACTTTTGTGGCACCAAACAAAGAGAGATATATTGGTGAGAGTGATGTGAAAATGAGTAACTCTAACGAATAGGTAAGAAATCATTTTTGCAAGTCTAGTGGTTTGCAATTCTTTACTTTCAAGAGCATTGAAGGAAGACATAATAAAAATGTCAGCCATTCATCATTAAAAATATTTTCGATGAAAGATTCTTAGGTGGCTTTTGGCATAAAACTTGGATGAAATGTAAAGAATTGATTGATAGTGCACTAGAAAAGCTCTTTGCATTTTTATTTACTTAGTATGTGAACAGAATTTCTCAGCCCTTACATCTATAAAAGCAAAAAATAGGAATAGAATTTATGCTGTCTACTCTAGCAAAAACTAATGTTATTCATAAACACATTAACTCATTAGTGAATAAACCAACACAAATCAACAGCAGATGCACTTCCAAAAATACTTTTTATGATTAGTATTTTGTTTCAAGTTTATATTTACATCATTTTGGTCAATTATGAACTAGCAATTATTGTAATGACTTTTTAATTCAGAAGAACTTTCTTTTTAACACTTAGAGATTTGTGGGTCACAGAATTTAAAAATTTTAATTCCAATATGTACATATTTTTCTTAAGTAAAAGTCTGAGTGATGAGTATAAGATTTGCAAGCATGAAATTATATTACATTAGGATAAAATGCTATATAGGAACTAGGATGAAAATTGTAGCTCATGGAAAAAAAGAGATATAAAGGTTGAAGACATTGTTTATGCATTTGTAAATGATAATGGTGAGTATGGAATCATCATGGTATTTAGACTGCAGGAGATACATTTAAGAGTATTACAGTAGCTTTATTTTAAAAGTCAATATTTACAATACGTTGGAATTCATATCTTTTGCAACTAATTAAACTTTCGTTGAAAAGTTATTGATATCGATTTGCAAATGTGTGTGGGATGTTTTCTTCAATATTCCTTTAGGAGTAAAAAAGCAAAACTTTTGGAGACTCTAATCTATTGACTAACTCATCACGTATCCTTCAGACCCTTTTAAAGATAAAGAGTGAATGAGCCTGGGTAGCTAAACTACCCAGATATCCTCTAGACATCATGATTTTTTGAAATTATTAAATATTTTCTTTAGTGTAGTATAAACATCAAATATTTTCCTTTAAATGAGATATTTCATATTTGAATGAAAATTAACTTTACTATCATTCTGGAGTTACTCAGCAAAGTTGTGCTTTAAGATATGTCTGTGGTGCCTTCACATTGAATTAATGGTGTTCACTGCCCTCACACCTGCCATAATTTCTAGGTCATGGTTCTTTCATAATGTTTCTCTGGTTCTCCAGAACTCCAAATTCATCTTAGCCTTGCTGGGCAGAGATTTATACTTCTACACTTTATATTTTACTGAAATCACACCCTTGTGGGCTTTTAAAACTTATTATTAATTACTTTGTTTTTGGAAAGTTCCCGTTATTTCCCAGAAGTCCATAGTTTTAATTATTATTTGATAAACATTGCATAGAAAAGAATATTCTAACTTGCTCAAGAATCCTAAAAAGATGATATTATATATAATGATAATTATAACACGAGCAATATCACAAACAACAGATAGAAAATTTACCCAAGGCAACATGACAACTAAGTGGCAGGGTAATTTGCTACCAAAACCTAAACTCTTAACTGTTATACCAAAGTAGTAGCTGCAGTTATTACTAGGATCCACATACAATATTACACATATAACTGGCCTTCCAACTTTCTAACCTTTTAAAATCTAAATTTATTAATTTAAGTTTTAAGTGGCTAGGTCATAAAAATAATATAATTAGGAATAAATGGTCAAATCTCATCCATCGTAGATGGAAGATCACAGATTTCTCCTTTCATGTGGTCTATTTGTCTTCAAAATGATGCCACTGCTTATATTGCAGACCAGTGTGGCCGGAACTGGGCAAAGGACCACCACTCCTAAAAGGCTTAGAGGTCTAAATTCTTCTAACTGACATTATATTAGAAAGTCACCTTTATTATTAAACTGTATTACTGGAAAGGCAGAGAAATTAAACGTTCTTTACTGCTGAAGAGGTTTTTTTCCCCTCTTTGCAAGCCTGAGTTCCCAAACCAGTGTGAAATCAGATTTTGTTGTTTACATTGGTCTTAAATTTAAAATGTCATAAAATGTTTTTTAAAGTTGATTTATGCCATCTCCAACCATGCCAAGGGGAGAAAAAAGACGATCAAATTTTGTACTTGAAGTACATAATTCCTTTTACTACCACCACTCTGAAATATTTTTTTTAAATAGTCATGGGAATGGCAAAAACCACTTTATCCTCTGAAACAAACATGATGGAATCAAATAAAATGATTTTTGATAGTTTTTTCCCTTTACTGAGAAAGTGTTTAATCAAGTTGTACTTCCATTGCATAACACCACATGTTCCCCGGAAATATCTTTCACATAAAATACCATTAAGCATTATTCTGAAATTATCACAATAGAAAAATGATTCTATAGATAGGGCAACCGTAGAACAATAAGAGTTAGGAAACAGGTTTCAGGACTAGAGTGAAATATTAAATGAAAACCAGCCTACATAGGCCAAAATTGGAAGAAGAGAAAAGCTAGAAGTTGGCTAATAAAGAGAGAAGTCCCAGAAATAAAAAAAAAAATAAAAGTCATATTTTGTGCTAAGACAAAAAACAATGGACAAATAGTTTTGAAACTGAATTCTTCTTTCCTCGGTTTTAAGAAGATGGGTAGAACATTAATGATTCTGTACAAAATGGAAGACCAAAAAATCACCTTTTGTGAAATTTGTGCTGAAAATATGTTTAACTCTAGTGCTGACTTGTTCTTAATTGTAATTTGATATCTTTTTAGAAAGAAATCAATATATACATTGGGCTTCATACACAGAAATTTATGAAGGATTGTGGAGTTAAAGGGAAACTTCAAGATGAAGTCCAGCCCTCATTCATTCATTCATGCATTTATTTAATATTCCATCATTCACTCAGCAAATATATTCTTCAATAACTGGGGACAGATCAGTGAATAAACAGATAAAAATCCTTACTTGTAGGCTGGTACGGAGATACAAACAACAAACAAGTAAATATATAAAGCAGCGATAAGGGCTCTGTAGAAAGAAAAAAGGTAAGGAATGGTGATAAAGAGAATGGAAATAATTGCATTAGTAAATAGGATGTTGGGAGGAAGGTTTCACTGAGAAGATGACATCTGAGGAAGATCTGAAGAAGGTGAGGGATGACACCTGTAGATACCTAGTGCAAGAGTTGCTTAGAAGCAACAAATGCAAAGAGCTCAAGATAGTGGTGTGCCTGTCATCAGGGCAGGTACCAGGGGTATAGAACCTGCCAAAAGGTCAACTCTGGGCAGATACATTATTAAAAGATGTCCTATTATATGGACTGATGCAGGATTTCAGTCAGGGCCACCCTTAGGTTGTATGGGGTTCCAGGCAAATAATTTTTGTGGTCTCTGTCTTTATAAACAATTTGATTAATTGGTATTACATTTTAATTGGTCTGTGCGTGAAGATTTAGAATAATGAGTAGATAAGAGGTACTTATTTGTTTATTGGGAGCAATCATCCTGGCTACAGATGCGCAGAGATTATTATTCAGCCTCTTTGTTCCCAGCTCCTAGTACTCATATCCTTACAAGAGGCACTTTCTCCCATCCTGTTAATTCCATTGCCTGTTTCATTTGCCCTGCTGCCTAGTCATCAATTCAATCTCTAGCCCTTGGCAAGATTCTGTACAATTACTGTGCAATTTTATTAGACCAACTAGTGTACTTGAAACAGTGACACCAGTAAGAAGATTATTGTAATAATCCAGGAGATTGATGATAGTGATCAACTGTGTCAAATACTGCTGAGACATCAAAAAATATGAGGTCTGAGGAATGATCATTGGATCATCAGCCTTCCCTGAATGTTCATGTTGACTAACGTGTGAACACCACAAAAAATAGAAAATTCCTTGCTAAAGTACTCATTCTATATTTCCACAGCTCTGGATGTTGCATTTCTGCTTACGGTACGCAATGTCTAAAAGTGAAAGTTTAATCGCCTGATGAGTCCATGAACTAGTTTAGTTTTTAATCTTCTGAGAGTACCGCAAAGAACATATCAACATGGAAAACCTTCCTCCTTCGTTGAATCTGTTAGTAAAGGAGAGATTCAGCTGAGATTTTGGAGACTGGTCCAAATAAACCTTAAATTCTTGTTCACTTTCTTAGTTTCCTAAGAAACTAATCCATTGTTGTTTTTTGCCAAGGGCCAGAGATCGAATTGGTGATTTAGGCAGCAGGGCAAATTAAATAAGCAATGGAATTAGCAGGATGGTAAAAAGTGGTCCAGGTAAGGATTTGGGTACCAGGGGCTAGAAATGAGGGGGCTCTTATAGTAGTTCCTGCCCCACATCTACAACCAGGGTGACTGTTGACACTGAGCCATGCACCTGGTTAGGCAAGTGGTACCTACATGCTTTTTGCTTTGGGTCATAGTTAATTTCAGAATGTGGGTCAATTCAACTCATAAATAGAGGTAAATAGGCACATTTGTCAGGCAGTATCTGACATTAGAAACTGGTTAGAGAGGCCATAATTGTGGAATGATGCCCAATAACAGAAACTTGGAGCTAGGCCTTCCTTATGATAGCAGAAGTATATGCTATATGTAAAACAGGGCTGTTATATGGTTTAGATGCACTAATATATGTGAACTATTTTATTATATAAATTTAAAATGGTATTATGATAGTTCAGAGAGAGTTTTCTTTTATATCTGACATATATATTATGGCATTTTCAAGCCTGACTTGAGATATTTCTGGAAAATGAGGTACAGAACACAAAATATCAATCAAAGCTGCAGATAGTAGATTTTCCTCTTTGTGTTTTATTTTCTTAAAAAATTTTTAAGAAATTACTTGAGAATTTGGTTCAGGTTATAAATAAGAAGCATCCAGGGATAAGACCCATCTATGAGTCAGCATGAGTCAGTAATTCAGTAAGCCTGGGAACTGGAAATGAGTTGGAATGTAATGGATTTCTAGTGCTTAAATGTGAATAAAGCTTTCTGAACGCCTGAAATTGCAAATGTCTGTGGTTGTCTGTTTGAAGATGATTTTGTAACACAAAGAAATTCAGGGAAAGGTCTTTCATACAGGACAAAAAGCGGCTACCCTGTCACATTAAGAGAAATATTTGACTTGGGTAACTCAAATATGATGAAGTAAGAAGTTCTATCATGTGAAATCCTGGGGCATCCACAACTAGTGAAAGCTTGGATTGCTGGAAATGAAACTTGAAATAAACCATTTCAGGGACAGATGCCAACAAATTTAATATTATAAAACAATAGGAACTTTGAAGTTTTTTAACACTGTAATATAAAGAGGGGTCCCCACGTATTGAAGGAAGTAGCTAAATTTTATTTCATCTATGTCTTTAGAGCTATAGAGGGTAGGTTCTATGGTGAGGATGGTAAAAAACCTCTAAATAAGTTTCCTGTGAGTTTCTGTTATAGGAGAGCAAACAATCAAACAGGCATATTATTACTCACTCCCAACTACTGAGCTAATTAACTTAGAGATGAAAACAGGGATATTGAGAAGTTATACATTATAAGCAGAATCACATTTAATCACATTTCAAGTAATTAAAAAACCAGAATAACATAGAGACCAATCAGAATGGGTGGCACAATCACCCAGGAAGGGTACCACCTGCAGCTAACCAGTAGAGCCTTACTGGTAATTAATTGCTGAATATTAGTCCAGGTTATGAGTAAATTCATACGGCAAATTAATGATACACATGAGATTTTAATTTCAACCTAGTTTACTAACTCTCCCTGTCATATACACAAATTTTGTTCATCTTTATATGTTGGAATTTGATTGCTATCTCACAAGCTGTTTGGAAAAGTATACGAACTGTTGAGGTTGCCGAGAAATAAATTAAAAAATTTTCAAACAATAGGCAAATTAATTTGAATAAGGGTAAATAATAATGGAGTAAATCACAATTATTTCTCAAGACCTTTGTAAAAGTATGATAGCTACTTATTTGACTCCAGTAAAAAAAAAAAATAGAAATTAGCTCAGTTTGTAGGATATATTGAGGAGCCTTAGCTAGAGTATATGCTTTCCTATGACTTTGAGTAGTATTCTGTGGTTTGCATTGAGCGCTTGGTTAGAGAGATACGATCAGCGTTGTCGGTTTCTTATTTACGGTGCTGTAATTCTAAAAGCAGCAAACTGGAACTACTGATGTGGCAGCTGATATCTTAGCACACTTCTAAATCATAATGTTGGCTGTAAATTAGAGATAGATGATCCTGAATGTATTCCCAAGCTCCTTCAGAACCACTTGTGTTGTAGGCCTGTGCTAAGTTAACAAAAGCTTCACAGTAAACTATGTACCTGAATAGGGAGTTGCAAAATAAATGCTATAGAGAAATAAGTTAGAAGCAGGAGACCTTTTTTAAATAATTATTTTAAATCCGATTTATCATATTAGATAATATGAAAGGCTTTTGATTTTCATATATTTTTACATATTTACAAATTTTCCCAAGACCTATTCCATTTCTTTTCATTCTTATAGAGTACGTGGAAATACGATGGACTCAAAATAGGCAAAGTTCAGTTTTGCAAGAGGAAAAGAGTTCTGGAGATCAGTTCTGCAACCATGAGAATGTGTTTACTACTGAAATGTACACTTAAAAATGGTTAAGATGCTAAATTTATGTATATTTTATCAAAATTTTTTAAACTGCTGAAAGAAAATGGGTAAAAGACAAGCAAAAAGCAATGACATGTGCTTGGGAAACTCCTAAGTCGCTTCACCCATGAAAGGTCCCACAAATAAAATATCTTTAGTCATGTAACTTCTTAATCGGCAGCCTTTAAAGCACCCATAGTAACTTACTCCCTGTAGTTTGGATACATGAGGGCAGAGGCTTTGTCTATTTTGTTCAATGCTATATCCCCATTGCCTAGAAGAGTGCATGACATAGAGCAGACAACAAATAGGACACGTTTCTTATTTTCTATGTTACATTATCTGATAAAAGCTAAAAAAAAAAGTGAATCCATGAGGACAAGTTTTTTATGACCCTCAGTGCTAGAAGAAATGTATTTTAAAGCCCCGGTTTTGAGCATAATATACAGTCCATTTAAAAATATTGTTTATGCAGTTGCATTTTACAATACCATAAGAGTACCTCCCAATACCCCACATATTTTATGGCTTTCTGGAAATTTGGCAGATGTATTGAGCACAGAAGAATTTTGGATTCCAGCAAGACTGGAAATGTCTAAGTTATACCTTGGCATTTTTCTTTACAGCAAGAATCCATTTCAAAATGTTTATTAAGTCAATGAACATCAGGAACCCTCAAAGAGGGAAATTACAATATGCTGTGCTTCCCAAACACTTTTTAATCACAGAGCACTGTGAGAATGTGTATGTGTATAGTACTCGTGAAATATTTCCTGGAAAGAATGTTCTCCAGCCCAGCATTCATTCCACAGAACAGAGTTTGGGAAATCAACCCTCAAAGTTGATTCTAAGGAACTATCTGTTAGGTGAAACCATATTAAGTTTCTACTTAGTCAGTTAATGTGGCCCAGGTGTCCTGTTGGATGATCTAATCAGTTTTAACATTTACAAACTCTCAAAGAAATCCATAAATACCCTTTCAGTATTAATTTAGTCTCGGACACTGAGATGCTTGGAGAAACAGTGTTCTCAGTACAATTTATTTTCAGATCAGACTCAGCCTCCCAGTAGACTCTTCCTTCCTGCTACTTTTTTTCATAGCTCTCCACTATTCATGTCTAAATTTCGACACCATTATTTTTTTATAATATAAAGCCATTCACTTTAATTGCATTTTTCCAACATGAGACTAATGTTTTTCAGTTCAGGAACAGGTAGAAAAGCACTTTATTTTTGGAGTCATGTTTTTGTATTATATTTGAAATCCATCTCACTAAGATTTAGGTGTATCTTCTTTTTTTCCAGTTGATGTGTACTCCATAAATACTATTTAAACTGATGTTTCATTATGGGGTATTACTGAAACATATGATTAACACAATTTATATGGACCAACCCAAAAGCAAATTCTTTTGGTAAAGATAACAATCCTTTCTGTCTTATTTTAAAAGGATATATGTATTTGATTATTTTCATAAAGTAGGATGCAACTGCAACCATGATATTTTAGTTAAAGTGGTGTTGGTAATAACATTATCGATAATTTGGAATTGCCAAAAAGATTTTGTCTATTTATTTTTATCTAATCTTCGTAATTACCCTGTAAGGTAGATATTATTATAAAGTACAAAATGATACTGAGAATCAAAGAAGTTTAAGTGACTTGCTTAAGTATCTACAGTTAGTAAGATAAGCTGAAACTTAAATCTAAATTTACCATGTCCAGTTTTGAGTCCTCTTTCATTAGCCAACAGCTACTTGTGTTCTTGCTAAACGTACGATATAATTCAAAACAATTCAGCAAGTGTATTTGTATGATAAATTCTTAGGAAAGGAATCAATGAATCAAATGAAACATGCATTAAACATTTTGATGTACATTGTCAAAATCTTTTCAAAGGCTGAGCCAATTACATTTTTACACAGGAGTTTCTGTTTACTCGTGCTCTAGACAAATGAATTTATTGTTAAATACTAAAAAATTAACAAATTGTTTTTCCAGTAGTTTTGATTTCTTAAGTGGTGAGTTATCTTGAGGACTTTTAAATGTTTTTACAGACATGTATAGTTCTGTTTTTATAAGATACTCTTTTTTTAGAAAAACTGTTAGTTTTTTTCTTACTGATTTGTAAAAAATCATTGTACCTAAAGAAAATTAGCCTTAATTTATTGGCATATAAATTAGTGTGGAACCAAATTTATCTTTATGATAACACTCTTCTCAGTCACTTGCATTCCAATATATTTTCTCTAGTGGTACAGAAGAGGTGGAATGTTAGCTAATACACTGGGAATTCAACACAATCCGTGGTCTATTTTTTTCTGTGCCTTGCTCTAAGGCAGAGAAAAAAAATAAGCAAATAAGCAAAGCATTATTTGCTTTATTTCCCATCAGATTTTCTTTTATGTCAAAATATGGATATGCTCATGGGAGAGTGTCACACATGCAAAAGTCATCTGCCATGAAAGTCACAGAAGAAAGTTTGAGAAATATTTATCTAGCATATCATCCCATTTCTAATGAGTTGGGGGGGGGGTGGAAGTGAATAGGTGGGAGGGCAAGAAAACCCATTTGCAAGGACGTGGGTGACTCACTAAGAGTCATGGGATTAATGACCGTCAAGGCCACAGACTAAGACCCTCTTAGAATCCTCGCATTTCTATCCCCACTCTCCTCTGATGCATAAATTCTACTGCCCTGGCATTCCATTTCTTCCTCAGATCCAAGCAAGGAAAAACAGCATCCTAAGAAGCTCTGCAACATTCTTGCTATGGTTTCCCATAAAAATCCCCTTGATAATTAGCTAACACGAAGCATTCACATGAGTTTATTTGGGAATTGGCCGCTGCTGTGTTTTCACTGTTGTTGCTGCTGCTGAAATAGTTTGAGTCTGAAATCATTATGGCTGTGGTTAACATTTCTTTGGCCAGAGGATATTGTGAAAGACTCCATCACCACAGAAACAGATGAATATTCCTCCGCTCATACTGGAAAAAAGTGAGTTGGTGACAGCAGCTCCACTACTTCATGGGAGGCCTCCAGCCGTGACTCAGGCTCGTGAGTTGATGTCCCCAAACAAGATGATCCATTTCCTCTCCTGCTGGTCCATGCGGCTGCTCACAGGATCCTTGTACACTGACCAGTTTCCTTAATTTGAAAAGTTACTTTTCTACCAACTACTTTCCATGTTTCTGCCGGCTTTCTAAAGGAAGGATGCCCTGTTATGCTATCTGGCAAAAAAAACCCCAAAAAACTTCTCTCTTAAAGCTAATGATTAAAATTCCTAGTTTCCAACTCTTGAGCCATAATCTTTTCCTTTAATATTCCAAAATAATAAATGTAATTATAGAAAATTTTCAAAAAACCCAAAGAAATCACCTCCTATGCCAGCATCCCAAAATTAATTCTGTCGACATTGTAGTGGGTAGTTTCTTTCCTATGAATTTGTCTCATGGCCTTTTAAAGATTTGATTTAATTAAAGGTAACCTAAAAGAATACAAGGTCAATTAGTTTTATATACTTAGATGATATAGTATTTTCATTTGGTGAAACATTCATCTCTTAGTGGTGAATCTTTCTGTAAAAATCACTAAGCACTAAAGCTCTTTAGCTTTACTTTGCCCATCTCTAAAATGGGGTTTCATGACCCTTAAATTCTTTTAAAAATTTATACTTTTATGATTCCGCTCAAAGGCAAACAGGGAAATCCCTCAACTCAGTTGTGTGGGAAGCATCAGAACGAGTTAGAAGGTCTTAATTTACCATCTCAGAAACAGAAACAACATCAGACTAAGTGGTTATTTTTAGGTACATATATTTTGGTTTTCAGAGAAACCAAGAAAATGACTCTTCCTTTGCAAGAATGCTATCTGTTGCATAGTTTTATATTTTCTTTTACAATGTGATCACAGTTTTGAAAGGCTTCTGGCCAGTATCAAGATGGTATCTTTCTTTTTCTTGTAAACAATGGCCTCATTATTTTAATGACAGAACATTAGTTCTTTATGGAAACTCAAACAAATCCAAAAAAGTACAAAGAAGATGTAGAAATGTCTCCAAATCCCATCACCACAAAATAATTAGAATTAGCATTTGGTCAACATCATTACAAATATCATCTGTGCATTTATATAAAGAAAAAGATGAACAAACAGACGAACAAAAAGATGGAAAGGAAGTATGACAAATTTACATAGTATGTATATTCCAGCTCTCTATGTAGGATTACTTTTATAATATTGTGATCATTCTATATGCACAATTTTAATACAATTTTAAAGTTTAAATGTACTTGAACCTAATAGAAAAAATAAGGAAACTGAATTTGAAGTGAAGGAAATGCTGAACTTCACTCAGATCAATGCTTCTTCAACCCAAAGGATGGAGGAAATGATTATGAAAAATATAAGAATGTTATAATCATTTTTTCCTTTATTTTTTTAATTTTCTGAAAATTAACTTTTGATATCAAAGGTAAGGAGCTTAGGGTTCTTACATTCTCTCTACCCTTCCTTCCCCTGTCTCATTTTTATTAGTTTTATTATCACTATTGTTTTTAAAGATTTTTTAAATTTCTGCAGACATAATTCTTACAGTTGTTTAATATTTGTTGTATGTTCAATTGATTCAATGCTCAATACCAGTTCTTTTCCCAAAGTTTCTCAATGTCTGAGTACTTCATTTTAATTCATCTCTTAATTAGTCTGATTTCATCCACAACATAATATTTCAAGAAGGGCTCTGGTTGTTACATTTCACATATTCTCTTATTTAAAATTCGGGCAAGAGCCCTTTATATGTGAATTATGCCTTTATTATTAGAATAAAGGCAAGAGCCCTTTATATGTGAATTATGATTCTGTTAGATAAAAATTTTGGAATAACAGTTTTTTTCCTCTATGAATTCCACCGTTAAAGAGTCACAGTTGCATCGTATTATCATATATCTCTGTGATAATGGCTGTAAAACACTTAGAACAGTGCCTGGAAAGCTCACAGAATGTCCTATGTAAATGTTTTTCAGTAAATAAAAATCTGAGATCAAACTTTTAAAAAACACTTTAAAAGTATATTGCTTAGTTTGTTCAGATGTTTGAAGGTATTTTTCTTTAGTTTTATACTTCAATACAGTGAGTAGGATATGCTACAATATTGATTATTCTGCATCAGTATTTCTTGCAATATGATGCATCATTTCAAATAGCAGATTAAATTTTCTCTTCATTTTAGGGAATTTTCTTCTTTTATATCTCTGAGTACATTTCTCTACCATATTTATTTCTGCCTCTATTTCAGCGACACCAATTTTGCTTCAATTCTGTTTCTTTCATATTGATGAACGTCTCATCTTTTAAATTCCTTTGTATTTTTCTTCCTGTGTTTACTTTGATTACCCTAAACTTTTCCATAAATGTCATTTTTAGTATGTCTTTGTTCTTCTTGTTCTTAATTAATTTATTAAATATGCAACAGTATAGTTTTTGTTAAGATGTTTCCATAGCTCTATAATCACTATTTTCTCTTATTCTATTATTTTATTACATATTCTTTGATTTCAAATTTTCCAGCTTTATTGAAATGTAATTAACACATAACATTGTATAAGTTTAAAGTGTACAACATGAATATTTGATGCATGTATATATTGTGAAATTATTACCACAATAAGATTAGTTAACACATCTATCACCTCATATAATTACCCATTCTTTGTAATTAAGATCATTTAAGATCTACTCTGTTAGCAACATTCACATATACAATACTGTATTATTAACTATAGTCACCATGCTATACATTAGATTCCCAGAACTTATTAATCTTATAACTGGAAGTTTGTACCCTTTGACCAACATCTCATTAGCCTCAAACCCCAGCCCCTGCCAACCACCATTCAAGTTCAGCTTTTTTTAGATTCTACATATAAGTGAGATCATACAATATGTCTTTCTCTGTCTGACTTATTTCACTTAGCATAACACCCTCAAGTTTCATCCATGCTGTCCCAAATGGAAGGATTTTCCTCTTTTTGTGGTTAAATAATATTTCATTGAATATACATCCACATTTTCTTTATCCAATTATCTGTTAATAGACATTTAGTTTACTTCCATGTCTTGACTATTGTGAATAATGCTGCAAGAAATATGGGGGTGCAGATATCTTTTTGAGATAGTGATTTTGTTACTAAGTCCAAGCTCATACTGCTTGCTGCATGACAGACCAAATCGAGAGAGACAAGGTACTGGGGCAAGGAATAGAGACTTTATTTGGAAAGCCAGCAGACTGAGAAGATGGCAGACTAGTGTCCCAAAGAACCATCTTACCAGAGTTAGAATTCAGGCTTCTTTTATACTGAAAGGGGAGGGGGTGTGGCTAGCTGTTGCAGACTTGTTGGTGCCTGCCAGACCTCAGAGGGGATATGATAATCCTTTGTTCTTGTAGCTATCCAAGTAAGACTGGTCACAATGTTCCTGTAAACCTCTAACAAGATGAATGTTAATCTCTGTTCTGCAACTTTTTATCTCTCTGTATATAGCTTTAGAGGTCAAGCCTGGGAAGCAGAGCCTTGAGAATGGGCAATCATGCATATTTCAGGCTATAGGCAACATTATTTTACAAAGGTGCAGAGCCAGCATGACTAAGCACAGGCAACAGAGCACAAAGGTTACAGCTAAAAGGAATACATCCAATATGGGGTCAGGTTTCTTTTCTCTGTTACAATTTCATTTTCTTTTCTATCTGTGTTTTTTTATAGTTCACTGAATTTCATTAAGAGGATTATTCTGAATTCTTTGTCAAACAGTTCATAGATTTGCATTTCTTCAGGGTCAGTTATTGAAGCTTTGTTAGTTTCCTTTAGTGGTGTCAGGTCGGCTTGACTCCTTGTGATCCTTGCATTGGTTTCTGTGCATTTGAGTTTTTCTCCTCCAGCCTTTCTCAACAGTTGAGTGGAGTTACTGACTTGTTCCCTTCCCTTGCGGGCCGTAGGATGTGCTCCACAGCTGCCGGGCATCTCTGGCCAGGCTTCCTGGTTGGATGGGGCTGGATGCTATGCTCAGCATCTGGGTGGTACTGGGAACTTGCTTCTCTATCCAGCTGTGGCTCTAGAATTGGCTAGAATTGGCTCTGCAGTTGTGATGGCCCACTGGCCAGGGATCCAAATTGATCAGAACTATACACCAAGCTCCCTGTGTCTTCAAACACAGGGATACAGGTATAAATTCTCAATATTTTATTGAAGAATTTTCTTTTTTAAGTGCCACTCCTAAGAAAATTTAGGAACAGAATCATATTGAAACAGAATCTTGGGTACTTTTCCTCAATAATAATTTCTCAAGCAGTATTAGGTCCTACCTATTTCTTCTGGTGAATGGTTATTGTGATTTTACAATTTCTGGTTCACTTAGGTCTTAGGAGAGACCATTTCTGTAATCTGGCTTTATCCTGACATCTGTACTTGGAAAAGCAAATGGGTTGATTTTTCTTTCCTTTTTCATTTCTTTGTCCTTTCATTCCCTTTCCTCTTTCACTTTATTATGTTTTCTTTTAATTTAATTTCTTTGTAGATGTAATACACTAACATGATTAAAAAACTAACAAGTTTATTAAAAAGATATGTCTCATTTCTATTCCCTTCCTTTAAGTTCCCATGCATCTCCCATAAATATAAGCTATTATTACTCTTATATATATACTTCCAAAGATTTTTTCTGTATATAAAACCACAAATGAATATTGCACCTAATTTTTCCCATTTTACACAAAACATGTCATATTATATACTTTGTTACACATATATTTTTTCAGTGCTTTGGATATTTTTTCATATCAGAACATAGAAAGCCCCCTCATTATTTTTTACAGCAGCCTCAAATTCCTTTGCATGATATATCACAACTTTACTTAATCAGTTTACTATTTATAGACATTTGGGTTGGTTTCAAATTTTGACGTTATAAATAATACTAAAAACTGTTACATGCAATTTTAAGTTTGATGTTCGCAGGGTTTTTTTTTTTTTCTAAGAATTTGTCCATTTCTTCCAGGTTGTCCATTTTATTGGCATAGAGTTGCTTGTAGTAATCTCTAATGATCTTTTGTATTTCTGCAGTGTCAGTTGTTACTTCTCCTTTTTCATTTCTAATTCTACTGATTTGAGTCTTCTCCCTTTTTTTCTTGATGAGTCTGGCTAATGGTTTATCAATTTTGTTTATCTTCTCAAAGAACCAGCTTTTAGTTTTATTGACTTTGCTATCGTTTCCTTCATTTCTTTTTCATTTATTTCTGATCTGATCTTTATGATTTCTTTCCTTCTGCTAAATTTTGGGTTTTTTTGTTCCTCTTTCTCTAATTGCTTTAGGTGCAAGGTTAGGTTGTTTATTCGAGATGTTTCCTGTTTCTTAAGGTAGGATTGTATTGCTATAAACTTCCCTCTTAGAACTGCTTTTGCTGCATCCCGTAGGTTTTGGGCCGTTGTGTCTCCATTGTCATTTGTTTCTAGGAATTTTTTGATTTCCCCTTTGATTTCTTCAGTGATCACTTCGTTATTAAGTAGTGTATTGTTTAACTTCCATGTGTTTGTATTTTTTACAGTTTTTTTCCTGTAATTGATATCTAGTCTCATAGCGTTGTGGTCGGAAAAGATACTTGATACAATTTCAATTTTCTTAAATTTACTAAGGCTTGATTCGTGACCCAAGATATGATCTATCCTGGAGAATGTTCCATGAGCACTTGAGAAAAATGTGTATTCTGTTGTTTTTGGATGGAATGTCCCATAAATATCAATTAAGTCCATCTTGTTTAATGTATCATTTAAAGCTTGTGTTTCCTTATTTAGTTTCATTTTGGATGATCTGTCCATGGTGAAAGTGGGGTGTTAAAGTCCCCTACTTTGAATGTGTTACTGTCGATTTCCCCTTTTATGGCTGTTATTATTTGCCTTATGTATTGAGGTGCTCCTACGTTGGGTGCATAAATATTTACAATTGTTTTATCTTCTTCTGGGATCGATCCCTTGGTCATTATGTAGTGTCCTTCTTTGTCTCTTGTAATTGTCTTTATTTTAAAGTCTATTTTGTCTGATATGAGAATTGATACTCCAGCTTTCTCTTGGTTTCCATTTGCATGGAATATCTTTTTCCATCCCCTCACTTTCAGTCTGTATGTGTCTCTAGGTCTGAAGTGGGTCTCTTGTAGACAGCATATATATGGGTCTTGTTTTTGTACCCATTCAGCCAGTCTGTGTCTTTTGGTGGGAGCATTTAATTCATTTACATTTAAGGTAATTATCAATATGTATGTTCCTATTCCAATTTCCTTAATTGTTTTGGGTTTGTTATTGTAGGCCTTTTCCTTCTCTTGTGTTTCTTGCCTAGAGAAGATCCTTTAGCATTTGTTGTAAAGCTGGTTTGGTGGTGCTGAACTCTCTCAGCTTTTGCTTGTCTGTAAAGGTTTTAATTTCTCCATCAAATCTGAATGAGATCCTTGCTGGGTAGAGTAATCTTGGTTGTAGGTTTCTCTCCTTCATCACTTTAAATATGTCCTGTCAGTCCCTTCTGGCTTGCAGAGTTTCTGCTGAAAGATCAGCTCTTATCCTTATGCGGCTTCCCTTGTGAGTTATTTGTTGTTTTTCCCTTGCTGCTTTTAATATGTTTTCTTTGTATTTAATTTTTGACAGTTTGATTAATATGTGTCTTGGCGTATTTCTCCTTGGATTTATCCTGTATGGGACTCTCTGTGCTTCCTGGACTTGAATAACTATTTCCTTTCCCATATTAGGGAAGTTTTCAACTAAAATCTCTTCAAATATTTTCTCAGTCCCTTTCTTTTTCTCTTCTTCTTCTGGAACCCCTATAATTCAAATGTTGGTGCGTTTAATGTCCCAGAGGTCTCTGAGACTGTCCTCAGTTCTTTTCATTCTTTTTTCTTTATTCTGCTCTGCAGTAGTTATTTCCACTCTTTTATCTTCCAGGTCACTTACCCGTTCTTCTGCCTCAGTTATTCTGCTACTGACCCCTTCTAGAGTATGTTTAGTTTCATTTATTGTTTTGTTCATCGCTGCTTGTTTCATCTTTAGTTCTTCTAGGTCCTTGTTAAATGTTTCTTGCATTTTCTCTATTCTATTTCCAAGATTTTGGATCTTTACTATCATTATTCTGAATTCTTTTTCTGGTAGACTGCCTATTTCCTCTTCATTTGTTAGGTCTGGGGGTTTTTTATCTTGCTCCTTCACCTGCTGCGTGTTTTTCTGTCTTCTCATTTTGCTTATCTTACTGTGTTTGGGGTCTCCTTTTTGCAGGCTGCAGGTTCGTAGTTCCCATTGTTTTTGGTGTCTGTCCCCAGTGGCTAAAGTTGTTTCAGTGGCTTGTGTAGGCTTCCTGGTGGAGGGGACTAGTGCCTGTGTTCTGGTGGTTGAGGCTGGATCTTGTCTTTCTGGTGGGCAGGTCCACGTCTGGTGGTGTGTTTTAGGGTGTCTGTGGACTTGTTATGATTTTAGGCAGCCTCTCTGCTAATGGGTGGGGTTGTGTTCCTGTCTTGCTAGTTGTTTGGCATAGGGTGTTCAGCACTGTAGCTTGCTGGTCGTTGTGTGAAGCTGGGTGTTGAGATGGAGATCTCTGGAAGATTTTCACCGTTTGATGTTACGTGGAGCTGGGAGGTCTCTTGTGGCCCAGTGTCCTGAAGTTGGCTCTCACCTCAGAGGCGCAGCACTGACTCCTGGCTGTAGCACCAAGAGACTTTCATTCACACAGCTCAGAATAAATGGGAGAAAAAATAGGAAGAAAGGAAAGAAGGAAAGAAGGAAAGAAAGAAAGAAAGAAAGAAAGAAAGAAAGAAAGAAAGAAAGAAAGAAAGGAGATAAAAGAAAATAAAGTAAGGTAAAATAAAGTTATTAAAATAAAAAAATAATTATTAAGAAAAAAATTTTTATAAAAAAGTAAACAAACAAAAATGGACGGATACAACCCAAGGATAAATGGTGGAAGCAAAGCTATACAGACAAAATCTCACACAGAAGCATACACATACACACTCACACAAAGAGGAAAAGGGGAAAAAGTAATAAATCTTGCTCTCAAAGTCCACCTCCTCAATTTGGGATGATTCGTTGTCTATTCACGTATTCCACAGATGCAGGGTACATCACGTTGATTGTGAGGATTTAATCTGATCTGCTGCTCCTGAGGCTGCTGGGAGAGATTTCCCTTTCTTTTCTTTGTTCGCACAGCTCCCGGGGTTCAGCTTTAGATTTGGCCCCGCCTCTGCGTGTAGGTCGCCGGAGGGCGTCTGTTCTTCGCTCAGACAGGATGGGGTTAAAGGAGCAGCTGATTCGGGGGCTCTGGCTCATTCAGGCCAGGGCGAGGGCGGGGCACGGAGTGCGGGGTGAGCCTGCGGCGGCAGAGACCGGCGTGACGTTGCACCAGCCTGAGGCATGCCGTGCGTTCTCCCGGGGAAGTTGTCCCTGGATCCCGGGACCCTGACAGTGGCGGGCTGCACAGGCTCCCCGGAAGGGAGGTGTGGATAGTGACCTGTGCTCTCACACAGGCTTCTTGGTGGCGGTAGCAGCAGCCTTAGCGTCTCATGCCCGTCTCTGGGGTCCACGCTGTTAGCCACGGCTCACGCCTGTCTCTGGAGCTCCTTTAAGCAGCGCTCTTAATCCCCTCTCCTCGCGTACCAGGAAACAAAGAGGGAAGAAAAAGTCTCTTGCCTCTTCGGCAGGTCCAGACTTTTCCCTGGACTCCCTCCCGGCTAGCTGTGGTGCACTAGCCCCTTCAGGCTATGTTCACACCGCCAACCCCAGTCCTCTCCCTGCTCTCCAACCGAAGCCCAAGCCTCAGCTCGCAGCCCCGCCTGCCCCGGCGGGTGAGCAGACAAGCCTCTCGGGCTGGTGAGTGCCAGTCGGCACCGATCCTCTGTGCGGGAATCTCGCAGCTTTGCCCTCCGCATCCCTGTTGCTGTGCTCTCCTCCGCGGCTCCGAAGCGTCACCCCTCTGCCACCCTCAGTCTCTGCCCGTGAAGGGGCTTCTAGTGTGTGGGAACCTTTCCTCCTTCACAGCTCCCTCCCACTGGTGCAGGTCCCGTCCCTATCCTTTTGTCTCTATTTTTTTTTCTTTTGCCCTACCCAGGTATGTGGGGAGTTTCTTGCCTTTTGGGAGGTCTGAGGTCTTCTGCCAGCATTCAGTAGGTGTTCTGTAGGAGTTGTTCCACGTGTAGATGTACTTCTGGTGTATCTGTGGGGAGGAAGGTGATCTCCGCGTCTTACTCTTCCGCCATCCGTTCATAGGGTTTTAATAGTTTATACTCCTCATTAACTACATATGTGAGTATTTCCTACAGCTTCACCAACATAGTCTGTTATCAAACTTCTGGACTTTTGCTCATATGATCTGTGAAAAGTGATACATTAGTATAGTTTTAATTCATGCATGTCTTGTTTTGAGTGTATTTGGGCATGTTTTTATATGTTTAAAGGCCATTTATACTTTCTTATTCCTTGTCCATTTATCTATTGGGTTCTTTGTATTACGTTTTAATTTCAATTAGCTTTTTATACATCATGGAGATTCCTATAGCACATTCTTAACTCATTGGTTGGGGTGCTTCGTCACTGAGGCAGATCTATGTCTGCAGTGGGCATCAAGTTTAAGAACAACTGAGTTAGAATATACATCCATGTATTTCCACTATATGTGTGTATGAGTGTGGGTTTAATGTACATACTAATATAACTACCATTTGTAATGCTGACCTTTCCATCTTGAGACAGCAAAAATGATTATAGTTTCTTTTTATTTCTTATTATAATGTGATTTCTTCCGCATTTCATTGCTAAATATTAGTTTTTCTCCCAGTGCTGTATGGCCCATTATGGAAGTGCTGATGCCATGTGCTATAGAACTAGATAATTACCTTGCCAAAGGGTATATATACCATATGGTCCTGGTAGAACAAAGGCAAGTTCTGCCCAAGGCAATTTTATTCATTATCCTAAAAGGCAGAAACTGATCCCAATCTCATAAATAACATTATTTCTATTTTCTAAAAATATATTTTGATTTTACAAAGGGAAATATGATGCTCACACAAACAAACACAAACATGCATACACACACACTCACATCTGATGGCTAGAAACTGTATGTGCGATTCTCTATCATCTATAATCTATTTTTACATTTATATATCCATTAAGATGAAGAGCAGAGTTAAATAAGGAGCTAGCAGAGGTAAAAGTAAAAATCACCTACTTTTTCTCCTTACTTTCCTTTAAAGCCAGTTGGGACTACATTTCTCTGCCCTTGACAGGATATCTTAGAAAGTTTCCTTTCTCTTCATTAATTTGTCGATAACATGTCCTATGGACTCTCACACAAATAGTCTCAATTAAGAATTAAAAGTTTTGTGCAGTTTAAAAATAACAATTTCAAATAATATTTTTAAATAAACTTTCTTCCTCTCTCAGGTTGTAACTTTTGGCTGGGGAGCCCAGAATGGGGAGGAAAGTGGTGGTGGTAGAGGAGACTGGATCACACTTCTGCTATGCTGAGCTGGGGAGGTGGAAGGGAGAGGAGCAAGGATAAGAAAAATGTGCAGGAGAACAGCAAAGGAAACCATAAATGAAACGAAAAGACAATCTACGGGCTGGGAGAAAATATTTGCAAATGAAGTGACTGACAAGGGCTTAATTTTCAAAATATACAAACAGCTCATATAACTCAATAACAAAAAAAACAAACAGCCAAATCAGAAAATGGGCAGAAGACCTAAATAGACATTTCTCCTAAGAAGACATACAGATGGCCAAGAGGCACATGAAGATACTCATCCTTGCTAATTATTAGAGAAATGCAAATCAAAACTACAAGGTACCACCTCACACCAGTGAGAATGGCCATCATTAAAAAATTTACAAATGCTGAGAGGGTGTGAAGAAAAGGGAGCCCTCCTACACTGTTGATAAGAATGTAAACTGGTGCAGCTGCTGTGGAAAACAATATGCAGGTTCCTCATTAAACTAAAAATAGAGTTACCAGATGATCCAGCAATCCTGCTCCTGGGCATATATCTGGACAAAACTATGATTGAAAAAGATATATGCACCCCTATGTTCATAGCAGCACTATTCACAATAGCCAAACACATGGAAACAACCTAAATGTCCATCCATTCATCTGTCCCAACAGGCGAATGGATGAAGAAAATGTGATATCTATATCTATATCTATATATCTATATCTATATATATACACATATATAATGGAATACTACTCAGCCATTAGAAAGAATGAAATAATGCCATTTGCAGCAACATGGGTAGACCTAGAGATTATCATACGAAGTGAAGTCAGAAAGAGAAAGATAAATACCATATGATATCACTTGTATGTGCAATCTAAAACACGACATAAATGAACTTATCCACGAAACAGAAACAGACTCACAGACATAGAGAACAGACTTGTGGTTGCCAAGGGGAAGGGAGGGGTGGGCGAGGGATGGATTGATAGTTTGGGATTAACAGATGCAAACTATTATATATAAATGGGTAAACAACAAGGTCCTACTCTATAGCACAGGGAACTATATTCAATATCCTGTAATAAACCATAATGGAAAAGAATATGAAAAAGCATATACATATAACTGAATCACTTTGCTGTACAGCCAAAACGAATACAGCATTGTAAATCAACTATACTTCAAAAAAATAAATTTGGGCTTCCCTGGTGGCGCAGCGGTTGAGAGTCCGCCTGCCAATGCAGGGGACACGGGTTTGTGCCCCGGTCCGGGAAGATCCCACATGCCGTGGAGCGGGCCCGTGAGCCATGGCCGCTGAGCCTGCGCGTCTGGAGCCTGTGCTCCGCAGCGGGAGAGGCCACAACAGTGAGAGGCCCGTGTACCGCAAAAAAAAAAAAAAAAAGAAAAAAGAAAAAAAATTTTTTTAATGTGCAGGAGGAGGAATCTTCTTTGTCTGGTACTCTGAACCCTAGAGTTGGTGCTTTTATGTATATATATTTATATAAGTAAATAGATAGCAAATGGTAAAACTGGCATTTCTAATTATTAAGCAAACACTAGATTATTTAAGAAATAACCCTGAGAAAGCTGATTAACAATTTAGAAAAGAAAAGTAAGACCCTTACGTCACAACATACTATAAAATAAAATTACATATTTAGAAAGAAACTGTAACAAACGGAAGAAAAACACAACCACTTAAAAGGACTAGGAGAAAAGTTATGTAAATATTTACCTTACTTAAGCCTGGGAAAGGTCATTCTCTGAAAAAAAGCACAGAAAGACAGGTCGTTAAGTTTACTGCATGAATATTAATATATTCTACATTCAAAAAAGCCATAAGATTCATAGTCTATCTGAGAAACAGTATTTGCAAAGAAACAGATAGATACTTCTCTGGAAAATAATTTTAAAAATAACAATCTCAATAGAAAAATTGCACTTTCAATCACGTTTAGAAAATGTTTAATGATACAGGAAATGCTAATGATTTAAAATTTAAAATTGTACAGAGAATCAATTAACAGAAATACATTATAAAATGTTCATGGTCATTAGCTTTGCATGATGGGATTATGCGAACTGTTTATGTTTTCATACTTTTCTGAATTGTCTCAATTTTCTTTTATACTCAGAAAAAATTACTACACTTTTTAAAAGGCAAAGTCTAGAATAAATAAAGACAACTATTTATCTTCAGTAAATCCTTTTCAGGGGAATGGTGTGGGGAGTTATTTGAATAATGTATGTGTTCTCCTTTTGTAGAAAGATTATTGTTAGAAATGTTCATCTTTGTCCTATTGAAAATGTGATTGAGATGACTCATTTTATTTCAGAAATATTGTTTTTGAAAAGTTTGTTTGCATGTTTAAAACTGTATATCCTATCATCATTTGGTAAGGTTACAAAAATGTCACAAGTGGGAAACATAACACAGTAGGTTAAGCGTTGCCTAAACTCCATCACTGGCTATGTGTCCTTGGGTGCGTATTTTACCTTTCTACCTTTTATTTATTCTACACTTGGGGTTTGAGTTTTAAACTTAAGTAACATCTGGGCATGTCAGGAAGCCTCTTGATGTGGGCAGCTGGATGTCTATTTGCATGGAAGGCAGGGGACCATTTAGGTCATAATATTCCAATATTAGCAGGGAGTCAGGTGGGGCAGGAGTGCCTATTAACCAAGGCATAAGCACTCTGTGCTTATTAGCCATAAGCACAGAGAATTTCCCTTATAAGGGAAACACACAATTTCCCTTATTTGAACTTGTTTCTGACTTATTCCCCATAATCTTATGACTTAAGAAAATAACATTCAAGTAAAAACCATAAAAACAATTTTAGTAAAAATTCCATATGGTAATATGGAATTTAATAATTCGTAATTCATAAACTGCCTTACTAAGGAACCCAATTGTTTATCCTATCACCAGAGATTTCCATGGAGCTCCACAAAGTCAGGACAAATGATGATGCCTGATAGAGAAGACAGAGTAGCCGTGATGCCAAAAAGATACGTACTGATTAGACTCCCTAATGGGTCCTCCCAGAAGGACTGGAGAGGAAGGACTTCTGCACAAGGTTAGAAAAATGCACTATTATTAGGGCAAGAAGAAGGAGCAAAGAGTCATAACTTTATTTGAGGCACAAATGAGATAATGTGGAAGACCTGTGGGAAATACGGACTCTTACATTGTGTATTTGCTCAGTTCAGACATAACGTGACCAACTGAAAAGAAGGAGAACAAAGCTTAGCCTTTGGATTGACTCTTCACTTTCTGTCTTGCAGGGACCACAGCTCTTCACCATTAATGCTCTGTGAGGTGGTGTCTACATAAGTGATTGTAAAAAGATTAAAAAAAAAAAACAGAAGGAATTTGAAAAATTAAAATAAGACCACATTTAAAATGTTAATGGTCTTCATAATATTTCCATATGTATAAAAAAACTCATATATAATTTACGTATATTGGGTTATATCATGCATGCTATTTGGCATCTTCATTTCTGCACCCAGTGCTATTCATTGACAGTTTCCTGGAAGACACATTCCTTTCAATTTATTTATCTATTTTTTAAATTAATTTTCCTTGGAGTATAGTTGCTTTACAATGTTATGTTAGTTTCTACTGTACAGCAAAGTGAATCAGCTATATGTATCCATACATCCCCTCTTTTTTTGCATTTCCTTCCCATTTAGGTCACCACAGAACATTGAGTAGAGTTCCCTGAGCTATACAGTTGGTTCTCATTCGTTATCTATTCTGTACATGGTATCAATAGTGTATATATGTCAATCCCAATCTCCCAGTTCATCCCCTCCCCCTTTCCCCCGTTGGTATCCATACATTTGTTCTCTATGTCTGTGTCTCTATTTCTGCTTTGCAAATAAGATCATCTATACCATTTTTCTAGATTCCACATATACGAGTTAATATTTCCATTCAATTTAGAGGCTGCATAGTATTTCATTGTATGGACAGATCATGTTTATTTAACCAGTCATGTACTGATGGTGATTCATTCATTCTACAAGTCTTTATTGAGCATCTACTAAGTGATTGACAACAGTGCTGAACATTGTGGTACTACAGTGAGCAAGGTGGAGATTTGTTCTTCTGTGAGAGCATATAGCCTGGTGCAGAGCTTCCAAACAGATGTGCAGAGACACAAAATGATGATCCAGGAGATGATGATCTCTTCTGCCCTCTCAGTAACTGGGCAGGGCCCAAGAGAGCAGGGGAGAATTTGGTTCAGTTGCCTCTGACTGTGAGCAGCCCTGTTTGGTGCTCCTCAGGGCAGGGAAGTGATTAACAAGGCAGTCCGTGGTCCCTGCAGGCTGGGAGCAGAATGAGTGTACCAAGTACGTGCTGCTGCATTATGACATGTTGAAAAGGTCAAGGAGGTGCTTTCAGAGGCCAGCTGCTGAGTTCACCACTGCTGCCCGTTGTAACCGAGGACATGTGGGGCTGTTGAAAGCGTTTGTATTCCAGGTGCCAAGGAACATGCTGAAAAGACCAAGGTGTGGCCAGATGTGGTGGAGGGAAAGGAGGCCGGATGGGGTAACCTGGCAATGGCAGCTCCAGGTATCATCCTCCAGTTCTGTTTCCACATATCAGAAAATTCTGTCCATTTGCTCTTGATGAGACTTTTGAGTGTTGGGTCCAGGGAACTGCAGCACAACTGCTCTGACAATGCCTGCTCATTCTGAAATTAGATCAGCCTCAATATTTTGAAATGCTTGATATGAAAACAATCTCGTTGGATTAAAAATCCATTAGCATTCTTAAAGCAAGAAGTTTCAAAGTTTCATTTGTTGAGGGAATAAAAGGAAAATGTGTTCGATTCCTTAAAGTCAACTCTCATGTCTTGATACAAAGAATCACCTCCAAGAAGACAAGTTCAAATTTCTCATTTAAAAAATATTGGAAAATATTTTATTTGGTTCAACAATTAATGTCTTCCCTGTTTTGAATTATGCTTTTCTTATTATAAATATATGGTATAAAGGTAATAACATTTTCACCCAAACCCAGTTAGAAAGCAATTAAATACCCTTGATTTTACTCCAGTGTCCCATATAAATATTATCAATTTTTTTTCCATCTGTGCTGTGAAATGAGACAGGCTAGGAAGCACTGGTCCAATCACTACTTCTTAAACTATCTGTGGTGAAGGATAATTTTTTTAAAACTTCTAGTCTGTAATGCATTATTACTTTTGTGAAAAATTAAAATGAATGTCAATAAAAATGAATGACTAAAAAAAGAATAAAAAGGCATAAAATACAAGCCTCTATTATTTTTTAATCATTAAGTTCAATAAATATGACATTATCTTGTCAAATTGCTATGAAAGTTTAATGCTTACTCTCAATTCCTTAACTTACCATGTCATGGACTCACTAAAAACCAGTTTGCAGACTAACACTAGAAAGTGGACCATACTTTGAGTAACTGATCTGTTAGTGTTTGATTCAAATGTGGGCTATTAGAAGTACTACTGTAATTTAAATTGTTAGGCATACAACTTAGTAAAAGTTTCCGATTATTTCCTTACAAAAAATTCTTAGAAATGGAATAATAGTCTTTTAAAATTTCTTTCTTAGGTTATATAGATCAACTTTTTAAACTGATAGTGGGATATATCTTGTTACTGTACATATGACTGTTAATCTTAGCATTTCTGTTGTTAGTTTTATGTATCAGCAGAGTATGTCTATTTTCTTCAAAAGTGATGTATTCTGGCATAACAAAAACAATTTTGAAAAAGAATAAAGGGAACGGGATCAGTCTTCCTAATGTTAAGACTACAATCATCAAGACAGTGTGGCACTGGTAAAGGGATAGAGACATCTATTGAACAGAACAGAGAAGCCAGAAATGTATCATCCACACATATATGTTCAATTAATTTTTTTAAATTTATTTATTTTATTTATTTTTGGCTGCATTGGGTCTTCGTTGCCGCGCGTGGGCTTTCTCTAGTTGCAGCGAGCGGGGCTACTCTTCGTTGTGGTGTGTGGGCTTCTCACTGCAGTGGCTTCTCTTGTGGAGCACGGGCTCTAAGCACACAGGCTTCAGCAGTTGTGGAATGTGGGCTCAGTAGTTGTGGCTCACCGGCTCTAGAGCGCAGCCTCAGTAGTTGTGGCGCACAGGCTTAGTTGCTCTGCAGCATGTGGGATCTTCCCAGACCGGGGCATGAACTCGTGTCCCCTGCATTGGCAGGCGGATTCTTAACCACTGCGCCACCAGGGAAGCCCCCTATTAATTTTTGACAAAGAGCAAAAGCAGTTCAATGAAGAAGGAATAGGTTTTTCAATAAAGGGTGCTGAAGCAATGGAAAAATCTATAGGGAAAATATGAATCTAACCTAAAACTCACATTTTATACAAAAATTATCTCAAAAATGGATCATGAACTTCAATATGAAACAAAACTATAAAACTTCTAAAAAACGATGAGAGAAGATTTTTAGGACCTAGGATTAAGCAAAGAATTCTTACACTTCACACTAAAATAAACAAGGTCCTACTGTGTAGCACAGGGAAGTGTATTCAATATCCTGGGATAAACCGTAATGGAAAAGAATATACAAAAGAATGTATATATGTGTATAAGAGTCACTTTGCTGTACAGCAGAAATTAACACAACATTGTAAATCAACTATACATCAATAAAAAATTTTAAAAAGGAAATTTTGATATATTGGACTTCATCAAAATTAAAATTTTGTACTGTGAAAGACTCAATAGGATGAAAAGACAAATTGTGAGCTTGGAAAAATATTTGCAAATGACACATACAAAAAAAGGACTTGTGTTTAGAATATATGAAGAACTCTGAAAACTCAGCATTAATTTAAAAAAATTAAATAATGAGCAAAAGGTACACATAGATATTTAACTAAAGAGAATATACAGATGAAAAATAAGCATATGAACAGATGCTCAACATTATCTCAGGGTCCAAATCTGAGGGTGAAGGAAAGGCAGAGTTTACCAGCAGTTCTCAAAGAAAGAGCTATGAAAAATATTATCATCATCAACATTGTAACTATCATTGTTAGTCATTAGAAAAATGCAAATTAAAACCAAAAAGGAGATATCACAACATACCTACCAGAACAGCTATTTTTCTTTAAATAGTGTTAACCCTAAATGTTGGAGAAGGTGCAAAGAAACTGGGTCATTCATTCACTGCCTTTAAGAAGGCAGTTACCTTCAATATGAAAAATAGACTTACTACAAGACCAGGACAAATATCACAGAGAAAAAATTTTTTAAATGTATGCAGAAGTGTGTATATGAATGCTTAGAGCAGCTTTTTTTCCCCTAATGACCAAGAACTGGAAACAACCCAGAGGGTCCTTCAGTGGGTACATTAAAATCATGGAGTACTACTCGACAATAAGAAAAAAAAGAGCTGTCAATGCAGACAACAACTTGGATGAACCTCAAAAAATTAGTCTAAGTGCAAAAGGCCAGTTTCAAAAGGATACGTCCTTTTGATCCATCCATGAATCCACTTATGTAATATTCATGAAGTGACATGATTATAGATATGGAGAACAAAATAGTGGTTGCTAGGGGTTAGGCATGGGATTGAGATGGGGTAGATATGGCTATAAAGAGGCAAGACAAAGGAATCTTGTGGCGATGATACAGTTAAGCATCTTGATAGCTGTTGACAGTTACACAGAGATACACATGTAATCAAACTGCAGAGAACTACATACACACATTAACATGCACAAACAAGTGCATGTATGACTGGTGAAATCTGAATAAGGTCTATGGATTGTATTAATGCCGATTTCCTGATTTTGATGTTGTATTATAGTTAGTCAAGACATTAATAATGGGGGAGGTGTTAAAAGTTATATATATATATATATATATAATCAATTTTACAGTTTAACATTCTATTTTTTAACGACTCAACATTAAATCGTTTGGAGAAAAAAGAAGTCACACAATGATGTGAGAAGAGGAGGCTGGGAGAATTTTTAAAGCAAGAGAAAGAACATGGCATTTACCAATATAAACTATACGCACTGACATCTCACTTTTATATCCCTATTTTATGGTAAAGAAGAATTGAAGAAAATAAATAGGGGCCTACTAACAGAAATTCCAGGCAGCCTGGCAAGTTGGCACTCAGCTAGTGAAAGCACTCAGCATTCCTTGGTATAAGGGCACTGTCCAAGTTCATGGCATTATTATGTCTCTGATTCCAAAAGCCTTATTGGGTAAAAGCAAGGGGACTTTCTATAAACATCCTGTTTCTTCCAAACGATTTCCTAGAATAATAATGAAAAGTGATAGTGAAATATTAAAGGAATAAACACCAAGTAAGGAGATGCTTTTGAAATGATGCCTGGGAATATTTATACTTTACTCACTAAGACTTGAAAGAATTCTCACTGCCTATCAGTGATAGCACTACTGGTATGACAGAATCACCAGCCCACCAATTATTTCCCTTTCTGTTATACTTTTCCCTGAGTTGGTTGAAAGTCTAGGACCTTCCATCCCTGATGTGTATTGGAACCAATAGGAAAAGAGATCCCAAAGGAAACTTGACAGGAAAAGAAAAGGGATTGAAGGTGAGGGGAAAGGGAATGATTCCAGCGAGAAAAACAAAGCAACAAACAACAACAAAACCAAAAAAACCCCATGCCCTCACATGAGTTTGTCAGAGAAAGCCAGGTATCTAGGACATAACTGATGGCTACAATTTCCTGTCCTGCATATTCTCAAAGGCAGAAGACAGAGAATAGGAAGCAGGCCCTGCCATATAAAAACCCATGTGGAAGATCTCCATCTCAGGCTTCCCAAGTATGGCAACTCACCCATAACACCAAGGATGAAATGGCATGTGTAGGTTGTGAGGGAAGAGATAGGGAATGGGAATCTATCAGTATTTCCTTGGACTCCCAATTAAGTCTAACATTAGAATTTTTGCTGATTAACCTATCTATCTTAATAGATATTTAGAGTCATAACTTTTACTGAATAAAATAGACCTGTCAAAATTTTAAATTAAACTCTTCAGGGGCCAGATAAAAATTACATTTGGGCAAAAGTGTAAGTGGATACTTAGAAAATCTAGTGAGAAATTTATTTGCATTATTGGTTACCTTTGAGAGGATTATAAGGTAGGAGTCTAATCAATCCACATCAACTGGTAAATTATAAGAGATAATTCATTTTCTTTATAATATAACAATTAGTTTTTATGCTTCTGCCAAAGGAGATGGATTTGGAAGTGTGACTAGGTGGTGAAATCAGTGAGAGAGACTGTTATGATGAAAAAAGAAAAAGAAAGAAAGAAAGGAGGGAAGGAGGGTGGGAGGGAGGAAGGAAGGAAAGAAAGGAAGAAAGGAAGGGAAGGAAAGGAAGGGAGGGAGGGAGGGAGGGAGGAAGGAAGGAAGGAAGGAAGGATGAAAGGAAGGAAGGAAGAAAATAGATGGATAGAGAGGAGGATGGAAGAAAGAAAGAAGAAAATATTTACAAGAATATTATTCTCAGCTTTTTTTTTGGATAAGATAATGAACATTGGAAGCTGTTTGCATTGGTTTAAATCCTGGCTTTACCATTTATCTGCTGTGTAAACTGGAGTAAGGTGTATCTATAGAACATTACTTATAATCTCTAACTATCTTGCATGATAGTTTGTGGTCTTATGGGATAAAATTAAAATAGACACCTAGAGTTTTCTTTGCTAAAGGGTTGATACTGAATCTGCCTTTTCTCTCTTTATGTTAAGGTTGTTTCCTTTAACATAATGTTTAAAATTGTTTTCTGCCACTGAAAATGAATTTTGCTAGAAACTACTATCTATAGTCACTGCAGAATCTGAGGGTCAAGGAAAGATAGGGTTTACCAGATATGCTTCAAACAAAGAGTACTGAAAAAATACCATCATCATCATCACACCATCAACAGCAGATATTAACACCCAATGAAAATATTATGGCTTATTAGAGCTTTCTAGAGAATATCAATAAACATGAATGTTAAAGGACCAGGTATGACATTGATAAATAACATAAAGCAATGGAAATGGTAAGTAAGAATGTAAATATAAACAAATTATATACATATATATTATATATATATATATATCACAGGAGCTATTTTGGAGCAAAATATCATATTCTATTGGAATTAGATATTACACTGAAGTAGATTGTGATGTTAGAAATGCAAATCACTAAGAAAATAACTCAAAAAATATAGCTAAAACAATCTACTGAGAAGTAAAAATGATACTCTAAAGTATTTTTAACACAAAAAGGGCAGTAAGGGAAAAGGAATATTAAAGACATGAGACAGAAAAAAAACAACAACAATAAAATCACAGGCATTAATCCAACTATGTTGATAATTGCAACATATGTAAATAAACACTCCCATCAAGAAGGCAGAGATGCAGTTATCTGTGTCTATGAGAGACAAATCTAAGGTTCAAACACACAAATTTGTTGAAGTAAAAGAATGGAAAAAGATACATAATGCAAACAATACCCATAAAAGACCTGGAACGGCTACATTAGTATCAGTCAAAAAAGACTTTAAGACAAGAAATATTACTAGATAAAAAGAGATCCATTTCTCAGTGTTAAAAGGATCAATACACCAGGAAGACATAACAATTGTAACAATTATAAAGATAGAGCCACAACATACATGAAGCAAAACCTGAACATTCAAAGAAGAAATAGACAAAAATGTATAGATTGGAGATTTTGATACTTCACTTTAATAATTAGCACAATTAAAAACAAAATAAGTAAGGCCATAGATTTGTGAACCCAACTAAAATATATAGAACACACCACGAAATGACTGAAGAATACGCATTCCTTTCAAGAATGCATGAGACATTTCTTAGGGTGAAACAAATCAGTGAAAGCAAAAGCAATGAAATCATACAAAATATGCTCTATGACAACAAGACACTTAAATTACTAATAAAGAAAAGATATCTGAGAAATTCCTAAATATATGGAAATTAAAAAACAAAATTCTAAATGATCAAGAAATTTAAAAAATTAAATTAGAAAATATCTTAAAATGAACACCAAAAAGTTATGTCAAAACATATGTAATGCTGCTAATACAGTGCTTAGAGGAAAATTTTAAACTATAAATGCTTATATTAGAAAGAAATATGTAAAGTCAATAATCTAATCTTCCACTCCAAGAATTTAGAAAAAGTAGAGCAAATCAAACACATAGTAAGAAGGAAGGAAATAACAAAAAACAGAGCAGAAATTAATGACATAGAGAAAAGTAGGAAAAAGAATCAACGAACCAACAACTGGGTCTTTGTAAAAATCAACTTAATTGATATTCTAGCTAGACTGATCAAGAAAAAAGGTGAGAACACATAAATCATCAAAATCAGGAATGAAAGAGGGAAATCACTTCATATCCTAAAGAAGGTATTATAAGGGAATACTATAAATAAATTTATGCCAACAAAATAGACACCTTAGATAAAATAGAAGAACTGTTGTCATGTATAGATATACAGACTTTCTTTATTAATTGTGGGTACTGCTACAAATTTTCCAAATGTCAGAATAATGCACATCCTATTATAGACAGTGATAGCATGGTTTGCCATACTCCTCTCCCGTGTTTTATATATTGTAAATACATAGTAGAATCTATCTTGCCTAATGAGTGTATCTAAACCACCAGACATAATTCCATGCTTATTAAGTCACTGTGTCACATTTGGTAGGTTACATTGTCAACCACAATTAGCACTTTCATGTAGCTAATCCCAAATCCAGTATGGCCGATGTTCCACTGGAGGAAGGGTTCAAGTTCTTGCTCCCTGTCGAGTTGGAGAAGAGCAGTCAGTTCTTTCTATCTCCTCAACTTTTTCTTCTCCTTCTTCACCTCAAATTTAGAGACAGGGATATGGAATAAAAGGGTCTGATATGCTTCACAAACCTGCTGAGATTCACCCTGAGTAGGAGCTGGTTCAGAGCCCACTGTGTGGCACACCAAGAGAGTATATTTTAATTTCAGTGTCACGGAGATTGCTCCAAAGATGGCAGGTAGCAGATTTGAAAGGTTTTTAGCAAATTTTTATAAGTTGCCCAAAGGAAAAGCCCGGGACTTGAAGCTAGACATACTAGGTTTAATCCTACTGCTTATTAGCTGCCTATCTGAATAAGTTATGACACCTCTCTGAGTCTGTTTTTTTAATCTGTAAAATGAGAATTTTATGTAATTAGTAATCTCTGAGAGGCCTTCCAGATCCTATATTCTATAACTTTTATGACTTTAAGCTTGGTGATGGTTCCACACATCATCCCCTCTTCATACTAATCACAAGGGGATATTTCTGCAATGTATCAAGGACTCAGAAAGGCCACCCCATGGGATTAATTATTTATTTAATTATTTGTAAAGAGATTGAATGTTCCATTCTTCATGTACTCCCACTTATTTCTCAGTTTATTTAAATGCTTGGCAGTGCTTTATCTTGGGGATCAAAGGCAGAGCAGAATGAAAAGAAGGAACAATGGAAAGAGGACAAAAAACATCTAGTTACTCAGGTCTGCTGCTGGCTTCTGTCTAGCAGTAGAAATCTGAAGTGCATCCCACAGGAAAAAAGAGATCCCTCCATCATTGTCTCTATCTACCAACAGATAGTCTTAAGAAACATGCCCATTGCATTGAGTTAGGTTGCTCCTGGATGAGAAATTTATCCCCATCTTTTCATAACCAACCACAACATCCTCTATCTGAATAGTATCAAAGATTGATTGGGCAATGAAACTTCCTTCCCCTGCCCCCGTTTCCCCATTCTGAGACTCTCTTTCTCTTATGATACATATGACCAATTTACAAGAAAACTTTTACATGTAAAACTACTTAAAATCTATATCTACTTACAATGTTTAGGCCTACCACTGTAAATGGATACTGAGTTGAAAAGCACAACAATTTGTATGCCTTGGCAAAAAGAAAGTCCTACATTTGTCAAGAACTGAAGGTCAAAGGAGATAGGCAGAGATCACTAGAAAAACAAGTTATAAAAACAGATTTCCGTAATAGTTCTACCAGATTTTCCCTATACATGCTACAATTTCTTGTTTGAAGTTTTTGGAATGCCGTGCTGTGTTTTCAGTAACTACAAAAGAATGATAATGCATTTTCTCATAATTGGGAATTATCTTTGGAACTGATGATATGCTGAGTTTGCTATGCCCTTAAAAACTAAGCATTACGATAAAATGATTGCAGACCTTTGTCTGGGAACTGTAGTCTGGTAGAATGTGACTGTAGAGGGAAAATTGTTTCTGCCTTCCAAGAAAGTCTAGTTTCCTCAATATTCCAAGTCAGTAAGACTCTTCCTTTAGGGGAAGCAGCTGGATTCTGTGTGAGCTCATGGGGCAACACTTTCAGGAGTCGAAGGGCCTTTGCAGCTGCTTCCACCAAGCCAAGTATTTCTCTCCTGAACCCTGAAATCAGTCCTGAAATACTTCCTGTTCTTTTCTGTCACCTTCAGACAGATCTTGAACTGGGTGAAATCTTTGCCCAGAAATTCATAGCTTTGAATCTTAAGTTGTTGATGCTGGTCAGTGGGTGAATGTGAATATCATTTGGCCATGTTTTAGCCAGACAGCTGTTGAAGTTTAGCTAAACTTAGAAACTCATAAAAATGACTCCAAACATTCCATATGCATTCTTTAATTGTTTTTCCCTGAATCTGCTTGGGGGAAGTCTTTTAGCAGATGTCCTGACCATACGCAACCATCCTGGCAATTAATTTTTATAACTCATGGGTCATCCCAATAGATGACCATGGATCTGGAGATTTTGAAACCCTCAATAAATTATCTCCATTCAAGGTCCACACTGATGGGCTTACTTTCTCTAATGTGTTATGTCCTCTCCTGGCAAGTAAGTACCCCTTCTTCAGTGATTATAGGGAAGTTGTCTTTTATTTATTTGTAATTTTTTTTAACCAAGTAACATGATTTATTCTTGAGGACAGAAGGGTCACCCACCATGCACCTCACTTAATATTTATATTTGCACCTTGAGTGGAGGTTTATTTTTTTAATTAGAGGAAGTCGTGGTTTTATAACTCAGGTAAATACTGCTAATCCCTTGAGGTTCAGGCTCTCTCACTGTGGCCTTTTCAATGCTCCGATCCCCTTCCAAGACGGCTTTGAGGTGAAATAAAAACCTGTCTGGTGCCAAAGCCACCCAATCCTGGGCTGATGGGGGTGGTCGGGCTAGGTGGCTTGGACCAGCCACCTGGAACAGCCATCGCCATGATACGAAACGAGAAGTTGTCTTTTAGACGTCTATCAAAGTCATGCTAAAAATTTACAAGACAAACATTACTGAGAAGGCCAGAGCAGTGTTTTATGAGATCTTTTTGGCTTATTACAAATATAAATTGGTTATAAAAGAATTCTTATTTAATGAATTATATTACTTAATAGATTTGCATTTTTAAATTATTGTTATTTTAATCTGTAGGTCCTGCTTATTCCCTTAGCACCTTTAGGAATACAGCATCTCAGCATCTGAGGGGGGTTGAGAGTGAAGTTTGTTGTGTACACTGAGGAGGTCCAGAAACACATCTTTTGTCGCCACATAAAAGCGTCCGTCCCCCGATTTAAACTGTTCCAGATCCCATATTCTCTCCCTGTTTACTCCATTAAGGAGCTTTTCTGGGAAGTGTGTAAGTTTTGTTGTTGTTTTCAATCAACTCCTCTCACCTTAAGAAGTCCTGAGAAAAGTAGTGACCAATGAAATAGGAGAAAAGCTAAGAGCTAAGAAACAAGTGGTTACCATGTCCATCTGATGACAGCCCATGTGAGGTGACCGCTGAGAAGTCGCCTTTCACCTAGGAACGAGGAAGTCTTTTTAATAGAGAGGTGGCAGCAGCGTAATTGTCGTGGATTTAAGGAAAAAGGAAGGAGAAAAACTGCAGGCAGGGAGCATAGCTAAAATCATCTAAGAAATTCTGTAGTGAGGAGAAGCAGAGAAATGGATCAGTGAATTCGGGTGTAAAAGCAGGCCAATGGTTTTTGGTTCTGGTTTTTCCTTTAATGGAAAATATTGCTGGGGTTTTTTTTTTTCTTGTTTTTTTTCTGATCGTAAAGTAATGATTCAAGAGAAAGAAAAATTCATTGGGGTCACATCTAGGAGGAGGTGAGAGGGGATAGGCAGCAAGGGGTGGGCTTGGCCTTTACTGGAGCACAGACCACACATCCACACCGGTGAGAGGGAGGGCAGGGTATGTGGTCACACACGTATGTAAGTGGGTACATTGTTGGTGCAAGAAGGATTTCAAAGGAATCTTCTGATTGCTTCTATTTCTTCCATGAAATAGGAAGCAATGATTTTAGCTAATTTACGTAAAGCCTCTGCAAAGAACATGAATCCCTTAATTCCATTCCAGTACTAACAACTACTGAATGAACATTTGCCTAGACGCTTTTCATGTATTTATGTATTTTACTTTCTGTTTATAAAACTTCTCATTCAACTCATTCCTTCCTGTTCTGTATAATTATAGCTTCAAACTCAACCCAGTACTCCCAAAATAAGGAAAAGCTTGCAGAGTATACTTGAAAGTAACAACTGTGTGTGTGTGTGTGTATGTGTGTGTGTGTGTGTCTGCATTTTTTTCTCCTCAACTATTTTCCAAAGGACTCTGAGAAGTGTTGTACCAAAAGGCACACATATAATATGACTGAGCAGATGTCCCTGGGGCCCTGCATCTGTCCTCCTGGCCCACCTCTGAGTTCAGCCACAGAAGTCGTAGGGATTCAGAATAACCTGGCACTCTTAGTATCCTATGTCAAAGCTTTCCACCCAAAGGCCTCCTCTGAAGCCTCATCCAGAGCAAGAATAACCAAGGAGTCTCCATCAATGTGGGACAGGAGCTGGGGGATAATCTAAGTGATCAGTCTTCTTTATATGCAATTTGTTTCACTGGATAAAGGAGGCAATCTCATCCTTCAGTGGCATTTCAGCCACTCCCCATCGCTCGCATTACTGCCTGAGCTCAGCCTCCTGTCAGCATTATGGTGTGTTGTATAATTATTTTATTATATATCACAATGTAATAATAATAGAAGTAAAGTGCACAATAAACGTGATGCGCTTGAATCATTCTGAAACCATCTCCTCCTCCCCCACTGGTCTGTGGAAAAATTGTCTTCCATAAAACCAGTCCCTGGTGCCAAAAAGGTTGGGGGCCGTTGCTCTAAAATAAGCTAATGATGTTTCGTTCACTTTGTAATTAAGCTGGTACATCCTCTCCCCTTGGGAAATGGTACATACTTCAGATTTATAAAGCTATGAAAAGGCAAAGCATGTCACACCTGAAACAACACTGTCTTTCGGTTTAAATGAAGATGTTTGCTGAGATAAGAATGCCTAGACTAATTCAAAAAGACTGTCCTATCCTACTGCTTGGGGCCAAACCTACACAACCAGAAGCAAGCAAGCTAATGCGTGTTGTTCCTGTGGAGCTATTCAGTCTATAAGTAGAAGTTTTGTGAACCATTACTAGAGAAACTTCTAATGATGCAGCACTCCAAGAAGGTAGAGTGAGTTTTGTTTTTTTCTGAGAAGTCTAAGATCTATTCCAAATATTGGTTCAGGGCTTCCTGGGTATGTTACCCCTTGCATCAGCTGGAGTTCAACCAGAGAAGCAGAACCAGTAGGAGATGTATGTTAAGAAATTTATTGTGGGGCTGACAAGACAAGCCCAAAGTTTGAAGGAAGGCAGGCTTTGAGCATTAAGCAAAGCTGTTTCCCACAAGTAGAAATTTCATCTTCAGGGAAGCTCCTCTCTTAAGGATTCTGAATGGATTAGATCAGGTCCACCAAGATTATCTAGGATAACCTCTTTTACTAAAGTCAACTGATCACAGTTAAGTCACGTACAAAATACTTTCATAGCAACACCTATATTAGTGTTTGTTTGAATCACTGGGGATTGTAGCTTAGCCCACTTGATACATCACGCTGACCATCACACCCCTAAAGAAGAATTATAAACTTTTGTAGGCTTTAGCAACACAGAAGCAGTCTGCAAAGCTTGTCTGAATAAAAGCAAGCAAGAAAAAAGGAATCGTGAAAACCTCTCTTCTTGGCAGTATCTTTCCGATGAAGTATTTTGTAATTAATATGATCAGCTCTTCAAGTACAGCACTGATCCATCTTAAGTATTAGAACGCCTGTAACTGAAGTGTCTCAAGGTCTCCGGGGATTCATGACTGAACTGGACATGCTCCCCAGAGAATCCCAGTCACAAAGGTCTGATTTTCCAGGACATCTTTTGCAAATTGACTAATGATCTTTGAGTAGTTAACATCAGAAACATCCAAAGAATCTCTAGCAGGATAATCTCAGGGATATTACCATGGTCCCAGAAGATGTTTGCATTAACCAGATTTCTAGAGCATGGACTAGAGACACCTCCCATGCTACACGACACCTGCACTAATAACATCAGGACACCTATGACAAAGACTGGTAGCTTAGGGTGTGACACTGGCCCTTGTAAAGGCGGCCTGACACCCAGGGAGGTCACTAGCATAGATTTCTGCAGTAACGTCCTTACCTTGTTGAATCCTCATGCCTGAAATTCTTTACATAAATTTCAAAGCCTAACCTGAATTTGTATAATTTACTTTTTTGGAAATGTTATCTGGTTTAGCAATGATAGATCCATCATGCAGAATAAAAGAATATGTCCTGCCAATCAGTCTCATTCAGAGCTGAGTTCTGAGTGGGATTTAAAATTTTACTGAATTTTCAACTATTCTCTTGCATTAACTCTAAATAAGTATGGTTATAAAGTTAGAGAAATAACAAAAATTCTAAATATAAAGTTGGAACTAACATTGTACTTTCAAATGTATTATCCCTTCAGGTAGGCATTAGAGGCAAATAACTACACATTCCATGATCAAGTTGTTAACACATTTCTGGAAATTTACTTGTTTAAATTTTCCTCAGAGACTGCATCAAATACTCACACATATTTTTGAATAGATAAATAAAATATACACCCATATAAATAAAATTTGGAGTCAAGGCAAGTTATCAAGTGAATAATTTTATCTTTGATCAATGAGTTATGAAGTTAAAGCTATATACAGGTATGTATCACTTAACTGAATCTGAAAACAATTTTCAAGAAGGATTTCCCCAAAAGTCTCTCCAGGTGTAATATACATATATACACTTACAGGAGTACAACATCAATTTGGATACATATTATTGGACATGGTTATTTTAGAAAGTGATTTCATATGGGTAACACTTTTCTTAGGTGCAGTAAAATTGTTTATATCTAATTTAAAATTACCAATTCATTATCACTATACTAGGAAGTGTGATGGGGCGAATTATTGGTAGAGTGTTTTGTTGTTCACCCATAGGCACGCACATGTCCTTCTAGACCCATGGCTGGATTTTACTTTTCCATCTTCTTGTAATTGGGCAGGGTCCTGAGACTAGTTCTGGACAATAGGTTGTGAGGGAAAGTGATATATGTAACTTACTGACAGTGATAGTACAAAGTCCACGTACAACTTCAGTCCCTGTTCTGCTGCTGTGACCAAGCAGACCATGTGTTCCATAAGATGCCAATAAAAGGTTGTACAACATACAGCACCCTGAGCTCTATGCAGCTATGTGCAGCCAAGCCCCCTCCAGCCCATTCTGGACATGTTGGGTGAACAAGAAATAACTTTTGTTTTGTTCAAGTATGGAGTGGTCTTTGTAGTTGCCTGTTAGCACATATAAGGATGAAACCAAACCAGACTCATGTTGTAAGTATTTATATATTTTCTTACCTTATAATTTAAAGAAAGTTGGGCATCATTTGATCCTGTGGTGAGACCTAATTAATGTATCAGTTCCATTCTCTCTTTTACTACCAGGCATCAATTATCAGGTGATCACTGACAGGTAATAGAATTGTTGGGGTGAGTATTCAAAGGGACCTAGTTATTATTATGGTTAGGTGGTAGAAGACTGACTTCAAAGACCCATAACAGAACACAAAGACCCATAAAATATAAAACTCTTTAGTTTACTAGGTTGATGCAGAATTAGATTATGCTTTAAAAGTCTTTCTGATTAGGAACTGGTTTTCCAAGATGTTCATCATCACTAATTACTAGAGAAAGGCAAATCAAAACTACAATGAGGTACCACCTCACACCAACCAGAATGGCCACCATTAAAAAGTCTACAAATAATAAATGCTGGAGAGGGTGTGGAGAAAAGGGAACCCTTTTACACAGTCGGTGGAAATGTAAATTGGTGTAGCCACTATGGAGAATAGTATGGAGGTTCCTCAAAAAACTAAAAATAGAGTTGCCATATGATCCAGCAATCCCACTCCTGGGTGTATACCTAGGCAAAACTATAATTTGAAAGGATACATGTACCCTATGTTCATAGCAGCACTATTCACAATAGCCAAGATGTGGAAACAACCTCAATGTCCACTGACATATGAACAGGTAAAGAAGATGTGATATATATATATATATATATATATATATATATATATATATATATATATACACACACATATATATATGTGTATATATATGTATGTATATATGTATATATATGTGTATATATATGTATGTATATGTGTATATATATGTGTATATATATATATATATATATATATACAATGGAATATTACTCAGCCATGAAAAAGAATGAAATAATGGCATTTGCAGCAACATGGATGGACCTAGAGGTTATCATACTAAGTGAAGAAAGTCAGAAAGAGAAGACAAATACCATACGATATCATTTATGTGTGGAATCTAAAATAGGACACAAATGAACATATCTATGAAACAACGAACTCATAGATACAGAGAACAGACTTTTGGCTGCCAAGGGAGAGGAGGGAGAGGAAGGGAAGGACTGGAAGTTTGGGATTAGCAGACGCAAACTCTTATATATAAGATGGATAAACAACAAGGTCCTATTGTATAGCACAGGGAACTATTATTCAATAGTCTGTGATAAACTATAATGGAAAAAATATGAAAAAGAACATATATACGTATAACTGAATCACTTTGCTATACAGCAGAAATTAACACAACATTGTAAATCAACTACACTTCAATAAAATTTTAAAAATTATGTCTAGGAATTGGTTTTCCAAATTTCAATTTAAATTGAATTCATAGGCAATGTCCTATCTCGTAGAAGATAATGCCAAATTTACTTAAGCCAATTTTCACTAATGTATTTTAAAAAATGAACAAACATCACCACACTGAGAGAAGGGCGCTGGCAATAAATGGAGATAATCTGTGATGGGGGGCATTGTTTAGGATACCCGAGGTCCAGAATATATTCGTCTTGTTCCAGGTGGACACTCCTGTGTGGAAACTGACACTTTGCAAACAAGATGTGTCATGAGGACGGAAGGGAAGGCATCAAAAAGAACTGAAGAAGCAAGAGAGAAAATGGGATGGCATCCACATGTGCCTATTTTATAATTTTTGAGATATAGTTCACTGTCCATACTGACTTTGATTCTATTATTCTGGTTTTCTTTATCTCCAGCCTCTAGGTCCCCATGAAGCATTCCTAAGAAACACTTAATCCAATTTACTTCAATAAGGATGCTAATGAAGATTCAACAACACAAACTAGTAATTATAGCCCCACTTTCAAATCCCTTTTCGCAGATTTTGCTCTTCAAACTGCCTCTTGATAGCCACAGTTTTTAAATGGCCAGATCAGGAACACCTTGACCCTAATAAATTTGTGAATATTTTCCATTATTTCATCAGTGGTTATGCTAACCCTCTCCCTCTAGTTGGAGAGAGATATTAGATTTCAAGAGACTGTTTTAATGTATTTAAAGAGCTTTTAAAATCAAATTGCAATTATTCACTATATAATGACCTAACCAAAAGAAGCTATAGATATTAAGATTGCATCAGAAAATACATTCATAAGATAGTCAAGAAAAGCATTGCTTCTATTTTTGGAAAGACACTCTTTGAGCTAAAGTGAAAATGTTATTGTCTCAGTGGTTCTGTTTTTATTTTAACAGAAATGATCTTTATGCATTTACAACTATTGGCTATATAAATGGAGCAATTCAAGCACATACCAAAGCATCAAAATTAAAATAATTAAATAGTCATGATCATAGTGAGAAGAAGCCAAAAACTTCAGCAGAAGTCACATCCCTAATGACACATAGGTTTGTTCAAATAAATAAATGTGAGTTCCCAGATATTGTAGGCACGGGTACTATTTTTGAGAAATGCAGACTGACCTATAATACCTTTGGCTGCCTGAACACAATGAGAGGACAGCATTCCGAAGTCAACTGTGCCAGAAACAGAGAGAGACAGAAAACAAAGCAATTTCCAGTATTTTTATTTTTAGTCTTTGTTTCAAGACCATCTTTTGGAAATCTGTAGTGCCATGTAAGAGAAAGTTATATAGCATTCACGAGTAATCAATTCAACATATCCTTGAAAGGTTCTAATTTGTTTCAAAGTCCCTGAAAGTCACTGTCAGACTCAAGGTTATTACATAGTTATGAAATGATGAGATAACCTCCTTTTGCATTAGTCTGCCGGGGCTGCCATAACAAAATATCACAGACCGGGTGGCTTAAACGACAGAAGTTTATTTTCTCACAGTTCTGGAGGCTGGAATTCCAAGATGAAGGCATTGGAAGGTTCTGGTTTCTCCTGAGGCCCTTCTCCTTTGTCTGCAGTTGGCCACCTTCTTACGTGTCTTCACGTGTCCTTGCTTTTTCTGTGCACTCACCTCCCTGGTGTCTCCTCCTCTTTTGATAAGGACATCAGTCACACTGTATTGGATTAGGACCCACTCATATGACCTCATTTAACTTTAATTGTTCTTTAAAGGCCCTGTCTCCAAATCCAGTCACATTGGGGTTTGTGGCTTCAACACAAATTTGGTGGGGGACACAATTTAGTCCATAACACTTTTCAAATAAAATATTAAGAAATCTGCTCTGACCTTCCAAATCAGAAAAGATGTAAAAATAAATTCCACTTCTCCACACGTTTTAACATACTTCACAAATTCGTCAGTTTCCTTTCGATTAAAGGAAGAAGCAAACATACAATCCTAAGAAGGGTGCATAAAAATATTGGGTATTTAAAAAATAGTGGTTATAGTTGTAATGATAAGGGGGCAAAGCTGTTTTGAAGGATGAAATTCCAGATTCCCAGAAAAATTTTTCCTGTGGGGTGGGGTGGGGGGTAAGTGCAGAGAGGCGGCCCTACCATGTGCAGCAGATGCTGTCCCAGCTCTGGCCGTAACCCCTGGATCTTCCCTCATGCTCCAGCGTCTGTATAAGTATTCCTGGGCGCTTTTTACAGGAAAGTGACTATCCAAGCAGATAAGCAATTCTGGGAAGTTAGCTGCCTTATTCCACGTCCCCAGCATTTCTCACATGGGCTCTCTGGAGCTGCAACAATTCTTAGATAGGTGCTTAGCAGCTTCCAGAGTTCCACATGGGATTAAGCCTCAGTTGTCCCCTGTGGTAGATGGCTTAATACTGTACCCTTTATTGGCTAGTTTCCCTTTCCTATATCTCTCTCCATCATCCCCTGTATTCCACAGGTAAAGTACTTGTACTTGAATCCTTGTAGCAGAAATCTGCTTCTGGGGAAACCCAGTGTAAGATCTTATGGTCAATGTTTATCGAAGTATTGTTCACAATACACAAGACATGGAAACAACCTAAACGTCCGCCGAGGGATGAATGGATAAAGAAGATGTGGTACATACATTGTATACAGTGGAGTGTTGTTCAGCAATGAGAAAGAAGGAAATCCTGCCATTTGCAACAACATGGATGGACCCTAAGGGCATTACAGTTAGTGAGATAAGCCAGGCAAAGACAAATACTGTATGATATCATTTACGTGCAATATAAAAAAACCGAAACTCAAAGCAACAGAGAGTAGAATGCTGGTTTACAGAGGCTGGGTGGGGTGGGAGAGGAATTGAAGAGATGTTGTTAAAGGGTACAAACCTGCAACGAGAAGATGAATAAGGTCTGGACATCTAATGCACAGGATGGTAATTATGGTCAACAATATTGTGTTGTATACTTCAAAATTTCTAAGAGATTGGATCTTAAATGTTCTCACCACAGAAAAAGAAATGATAATTACATGATGTGATAGAGTTGTTAGGTAGTAATTGGTATAAGATATAAATATATTAAATCAGCTCAAAACAACAGACAAAGGATTAATCTCCAAAATATACAAACCGCTCATAGAGCTCAATATCAAAAAAACAAAAAACCCAATTAAAAAATGGGTGGAAGACCTAAATAGACATTTCACCAAGGAAGACATACAGATGGCCAAGAGGCACATGAAAAGATGCTCAACATCACTAATCATTAGAGAAATGCAAATCAAAACTACAATGAGGTATCACCTCACGCCGACCAGAATGGCCATTATCAAAAAATCTAGAAACAATAAATGCTGGAAAGGGTGTGGTGAAAAAGGAACCCTCTTGCACTGTCGGTGGGAATGTAAACTGATACAACCACTATGGAAAACAGTATGGAGGTTCCTTAAAAACTAAAAATAGAACTACCATATGACCCAGCAATCCCACTACTGGGCATATACACTGAGAAAGCCGTAATTCAAAAAGAGTCATGTACCACAATGTTCATTGAAGCTCTATTTACAATAGTCAGGACATGGAAGCAACCTAAGTATCCGCTGACAGATGAATGGATAAAGAAGATGTGGCACATACATACAATGGAATATTGTATTTTTATTTATTTATTTATTTTTATTCTTCCATAAAAAGAAATGAAATTGAGTTATTTATAGTGAGGTGGATGGACCTAGAGTCTGTCATACAGAGTGAAATAAGTCAGAAAGAAAAAAACAAATACTGTATGCTAATGCATATACATGGAATCTAAAAAAAAAAAAAAAAATGGTACTGATGAACCTAGTTGCAGGGCAGGAATAAAGATGTAGACATAGAGAATGGACTTGAGGACACGGGGTGGGAGGGGGAAGCTGGGGCAAAGTGAGAGTAACATCGACATATATACACTATCGAATGTAAAATAGTTAGCTAGTGGGAAGCAGCAGCAGAGCACAGGGAGATCAGCTCGGTGCTTTGCGAAGACCTAGAGGGGTGGGATGGGGGGGTGGGAGGGAGGCTCAAGAGGGAGGGGATATGGGGACATATGTATGCATATGGCTGATTCACTTTGGTGTACAACAGAAACTAACACAGTATTGTGAAGCAATTATACTCCAGTAAAGATCTATTAAAAAAAAAGCACATCAAAACGTATCCACAATGTGTTTCACAGGATGATTCTAATCATAAACAACAGAGCTTAGTAGTGAACACCATGAACTTGGGATGGAAATCTTGTTCTGCCACGCACCTAACTTTATACATATTATTTAATCTCTCTTGATCTTAATTTTCTCTTCTGTAATGTAGAATAACATACATTTCTTGAAGACATTGAGAAGAATAAATAATTTGATTCATGTCAAGTGCATAGCAAAGTAGCTGGCACATAGAAAATGCTCATCATGGTTACTTGCACCGGGAAGAAAGTGACATCAATAAAATTCCATCTTTGTAGGATGCATGACTTAGAAACTCTTTGAAAGTCACTAAAAAGCAGGAGCTCTTTGAGATGTAGAAGGCACGGGTGACAAGAGGAAGCTCAAATGTTAGCATAGACACAAAACTTTGTAAAATACTGCCCATTAGTACGCTGATCTGGAAACAAGCATTAATTCCCTTTGAGAAAGTGTTATTCCCCTCTAGCCTACACCCTACCTATATCTCTACAGGTGTAAAAAGTCTACAGGCATACTTCGCTTTATTGTGCTTCACAGATACTGCAATTTTTACAAATTGAAGACTTGTGGCGACGCTGCGTCACAAGCAAGTCTATCGGTGCCGTTTTTCCAACAGCGTTTGGGTCTCTGTGTCACATTCTGGTAATTTTCTCAATATTTCCAACTTTTTGCCTGCGTATTCCTCACCAGCCAAAGTTCTCCATAAACTTCTCCAGATAATTGCCTACGTGCCTCACCTCCACTTGCTGACATCACATCACTCCTCACATCACTCCAACCTGAGTTGCACCCACCCCCATCCACCAACCACTTCAATGAATCTGCTTCAGCCAAGATTACTAAATTGGACCCATTCAAAACTGGTGAACTTGAACTTGGAAATGGAGTTTGGACAATGCAACTTATCTTTGTATGTCTCTGTATGTCCATTTATGGGTTGTACCCATGGACCAGACCAGCCTGTTCCAGACCTTAGGCTTAGGTAAAGCTAGGCTTCCAGTTAAGGAATATTTCATGGTCCTATCAGTATCCTAAGTGCTTGTTTGTTTTTTTAGTTCATCGAAGAAGCAGATACTGAGATGGGATTACACGTGCAAAGATGGTATTACACAGGAAACGCCTGAGTAAGAGAAGATGATCCCTCATGGTCTCTCCTCCTCCAGCCACCCCATGCTGCACACAGATGCACATACACTCCAGGGTCACCCGGAGCTGGTCTTCTGTGCTTTTACTCCACCCTTCGATTCTTTAAGTGCTGACATCTCCTCTGTACAGTCTCCCTACCACCCCTGAAATTAACTGGATTGTGGGAAGGGTGGGAGAGTCGACCTTAAACATTCTCTCCGAGGAGCAGAATTCCCACTCGACTGTGAGCAATTCCTCAGTGTTCTTATCCTGCCCTGCAGCCCTAGCACATGGTGCAGGGGTTGGCATAAGGTGGGGGTCAGTGATTGCTGGAACGATCTGGCAACCAAGTTCCCCAAACGTGGGTCACCTCAAAACTGCTGTTACATAAGAATTACCAGAAATTATTGAGGAAGAGGCAGAAATGGCCTAGGGAATGAATTATGTGCCCAACACAGAATCCTTCTCCGCTTTGCGCCAGGAGCTCCAGCATCAGTCTGGGGGCTCCTTCAGCTGGGCCATTTCCCGGTGTATTTCAGAAGCAGGGCCGCTCACAACCGTTGCGTGCCAATGTGTGTTTATCATTTCACTGGCTTTCAGAGCTTCCACATAGCCTGGAGTTCCTTTCACTTAGTAGAAGGCACTTGGATTGTTTCACTTTTTGGTAATTATCTAAAAAGGTGCTATAAATATTCACAAACAGGTTTTTGTGTGAACATGTTTTTGTTTATTTTGGACAAATACCTAGGAGTGGGACTAAAGGACCATATGGAGTAAGTGTATGTTTAACTTTTTTTTTGTTTTAACAAGGGTTTTCAAGTAAACCATGTGGGTTGGAAGCTGCTACAAATACTGCCTGAAATAGTCTCAGTTCTTGCTTCTTAAAAGATTGCAGATTATTCTCCTTAATATTTTAAATGCAAAGAAACCTCAATTCTTATTTTTTTTTTGCACTTCCTTTTTTTACTTTTACCTGTTGAAACCTCTTGCTTCTTTCTCCCACCACCTAACAACCTGTTTTCTGTATCTATGAACTTGGTATTTTTTTGTTTGTGTGGGTTTTTGGTTTGTTTCTTTTGCTTTTGCTTCCTCATATAAGAGAAATCATATGGTAGTAGTCTTTTTCTGTCTGACTTACTTCACTTATCATAATGCCGTCAAGGTCCCTCTATGTTGTTGCAAATAACAAACTTTCATTCTTTTTTATAGCTTAATAATATTCCACTGTATATATGTACCAGTGGACACTTAGGTTGTTTCTGTATCTTGGCTACTGTAAATACTGTGGCAATGAACATGGAGTGCATGTATCTTTTCGAGTTAGTGTTTTTGCTTTCTTTGGATAGATTCCCAGAAGTGGAATTGCTGGATCATATGGTAGTTCTATTTTTAATTTTTTGAGGGCCCTCTATACTGTTTTCCATATTGGCTGCACCAATTTACATTCCCACCATTAGAGCACAGGGGTTTCCTTTTCTCCACATCCTCGCCAAAATTTGTTGTAATGTAATGGAATAGCCATACTAACAGGTGTGAGGTGATAACTCATTGTGTTTTTCATTTGCATTACTCTAATGATTAATGATGCTGAGCATTTTTTCATGTACCTGATGGCCATCTGTATGTTTTCTTTCAAAAAATGTCTACTCAGATATTCTGCCCATTTTTTAATCAGATAGTTTGTTTCTTTGTTTGTTTTGTGCTATTGAGTTGTATGTGTTCTTTATATCATATATTTTCGATATTAGCGCCTTATCAGATACATGATTTGCAAATATTTTCTCCCACTCAGTAGGATGCCTTTTCATTTTGTTGATGATTTCCTTTGCTGTGCAGGAGCTTTTTAGTTTGATGTCGTCCCGCTTGTTTATTTTTGCTTTTGTTGCTTTTGGTGTCAAATTGAAAAATTTATTGCCAAGATCAATGTCAAGGAGCTTACTGCCTACCTTTTCTTCTAGGAGTTTTATGGTTTCAGGTCTTATGTTCAAGTCTTTAATTCATTTTGAGTTAAACTTTGTGTTTTGTGTAAGATAGTGGTTGAGTTTCATTCTTTTACTTGTGGCTGCCCAGTTTTCCCACACCATTTATTGAAGAGAATGTCCTTTTCCCACTGTATATTCTTGGCTCCCTTGATGTAAATTAATTGACCATATATACATGGGTTTATTTATGGGCTTTCCATTCTCTTCCATTGATCTATGTGTCTGTTCTTAATGCCAATAGCATACTGTTTCAATTCCTGTAGCTTTGTAATATGCAGTTGAACCTTGAACAATGTGGGGGTTAGGGGCACCAACTCCCCATCCCCAACAGTGGAAAATTCAAGTATGACTTTGTAGTCAGCTCTCTGTATCCAAGGTTCCATATCTCTGGATTCAACCAACTGCAGGTCCTGTGGTACCATAATATTTATTTACTGAAAAGAATCTGTGTGTAAGTTGATCTGCACAGTTCACACCCATGTTGTTCAAGAGTCAAGTATAGTTTGAAATGATGCTTCCAGCTTTGTTCCTCTTTCTCAAGATAACTTTGGCTATTCGAACTTTTTTGTGATTCCATACAAATTTTGGAATTATTTGTTCTATTTCTTTAAAAACTGCCATTGAAATTTTGATAGGAATGGTAATCCCTATCAATCTGTAGATTGCTTTGGGTAGAATGGACCTTTTAACAACACTGATTCTTCCAATCCATGAGCAAAGGATATCTTTTCATTTATTTGTGTCTTCTTCAATTTCTTTTGTTAATGTCTTATAGCTTTTAACATACAGGTCTTTCACCTCCTTGGTTAAGTTTATTTCTAGGTATTTTATTCTTTTTGATATGTTTGACTTGTTAAGAAGAGATGGCCCCTTTATATTCAGCATCCTTCCTAAGGATGTGTCAATCCAAGAAAGTATAGTGGAACTCCAGGCCTTTCTGGGCTAACATTTATATATAAAGGAATTCTAATCTAGAATATCTGAATGATAACAAAGCCACTGGAGTAAAAAAAATGTTGCACATATATAATGGATGAACAATGGATAATTCTTTTGCAGGTGGGATTGAGAACAGAAATGGATGGGGTTCAATGTAAACGGAAAGAAGTTTAACTTTTCTTATCTCTTGGGTTATGGAAGTAAGGGTGGCTAACTATAGCTATTTTGGGAGGTGGAAGAGGGAAGAAGGAGGCTTTTTGATACTGCCTCTCACTCTCTCTGCATCCACTAGAGATGAATGAGGCAACTGAGATTGAGAAAGTACTTTACATAGAATACTAGAGATGTAGAATATTTCTTGCTGTGGGGAATAAGGACATGGATTGCTTACAGATAAATCAAAGACTAGAAATGTGTTCTAAGATCTTAAAATATTTAGACATCAAACATTTTTAATGGTGAAAATCAGCAGAGGTTTAGAGAAAAGCAGAGCACAATGGACAGCGAGAGTCCAGGTAAGTAATCAGTGGTCAAGAGATCTTCAGGAGTTGAAGGGTTGCACAAAACACAAAGGAGAATGGACACATCACATGGGAGCCTACTAATTTAGATATCAATTAGGATTCATGCCACCTTTCTCAGACCTAGAGTATATTTTCTGACTGCTGTTAAGGTTTAACCTAACTCAAACATTGGCACCAAAGAGATGCAGCAACTAGTGACAGTGAATATGGACATTTTCATGTGTGTCAATGAAAGAATAGGAGCTGTTTTACATACAGAGATGAGCAAGCTTCAAATCTTAGTCCTGCCACTTGTTAGGTCTATACCTTAGATCCTGTTACTTAAATCATCTCATTCTATGTTTCCTTATCTGTAGAATTAAAATGCCAATATCTACCTCAAAGTGTTGATGTAATAGGTGAAACAACACAAACAGAATAGATTTTTAAAAATAAATATCACTTCCTTTAATAACCTTAAAATATTAAAATGATTGAAGTACTAACTAATAATGGTTCCAGAATTTCCATTTGGAGTGCCTGTAGACATTAACCTGGATGGGAGGCTGGAGGCTAAGAAACTTCTCCTGGAAAGTCACTTGTAGCAGGCATGCTGTTTCTTCATAGATGTTTTATTTATTTGCATCGTCTCTGGATGGCTGAATGGCCAGAGATAACAGGAAGTGCTAAAGCATCCCTAAGTTTGCAAGCCTCCCCTTGGCACTGCTATTGGTGCTAAAGTTTGTTGCTTTGTGAAATGGACTGTATCTCACCATTTTTATAGACCCTAGTTGGTAGTAAATGAATGTACCAGTCAAAGGTCAAGGCTATAGTTACACTGCATGCTTGCTGAAAGCCCAAGCTGGTGACAACTATTAAATCATCTTGTAGACAAAGATTCCAAGAGGGAAATGAAAGGTTAGAAGTGCTGCTTATTAAATTCCTGAAATCATGGCTTCCTGTGACTTGTGGTCATAAGCCTCAATGACTACAGCTGAAAGTTCTGAATTTTCTCAACAGACCTTTCTAGGAGGCATTCGGGAGAGTGACTGAGTAACTCCTGACTGTGGATTCTGACTATTTTTATGAGCAGTCCTTGGGCTGCTGTAAATAAACTCATAAAGTAAGAAATTCTTCTCTGAAAGCAAATCAAAAGCTCTAAAGTATATGGTCAAAGTTTAACTCTGAAATGAGATTAAAAACTGTCTCCTAAAACCTATTCGTAGAGTTTGAGTGAATCAGACATTTGGAAAAATCTGAGTATCAGAGAACAATCCACCAATCCTTCCCAGGAAGAAAACAATTGTAATAACACAGAATCTGAATTTTACCACTTATCTACAAGGTTAGCTTTTAAGTAAGGATTGCACAGTATTAAAGAAAAGGAAGTACTTACATACACATACATTTATGCAATTTAAGGCCTTATAATAAGGGCATCACAGTGTAATTGAGAAGGACCTCTAGAGGGTTTATGCCTAACATCTAGTTGCCAATAGCAAGTAAAAGAGAACATTTACTGTTTCAGGGATTTTGCTCTACTTTTATTGCTGGCTGGGGGCAAATTGATCAACTCTGATGTCTGCATAAATAGATTGTAAAAGGTTTTGACATTTCCTCTTCATCCCTTTTTCTCTCACTCATCTTTCTGGTATGAAAAATTCTTTACGATACTACTTGATATCTCCAGTTTTCCCAAGCAGGATTTAAGAAATCCTCGAAGTGAATTTGAGTATTAACTAAATATGATTCTGAAATTTGTCATTGTTATGTTTGCCAGGCTGTTTGCGTTTATTTAACAAGCTGAGCAGATATTTACTTTCTCCCTCACTGTTTCATAAATCTCTGAGCTTAGTTATGATGATGAATGATCCCAGGTGGAGTATGGTCAGATGTCTATAATGAGCTCCAAAGGAACACTCAAAATTAATTTCATTCCTTTGTACTCCTATTTGTATTAGTAATAACTATTATCTCTGGGTAATTTTTCCTAACTTGAGTACATATAGTCTTTCTCTGTTTGTCGATAGTTTTGTACTGGTTCTAATTGAATTTCCCTTCTTCATTTATTGTATCATATTTTTACAGACTATTTCACAATACACCTTTTTTTTCTATTCCACAACTAGATTTTGAATTTCTTCCATGTAGCCACAAGATCTCACTTATCTTGAATTCTAAGAACTTAGCTCCTAGCCCAAAAAAGATACTCAACTGATTTTTGATTAGTAATTAAATGAATTAACAAAATAAGTTATTATATTCAAAGTAAATGCAGATTTCAAAGTAATAATAATTAACTTTTCAATGTTTCATTCAAAGTAATGTCCAATTATATTTTGGTCAATTACTTCTTAATTAAGTTGAGACACTGAACCTTGTTAATCAATGACAGCTCACTGAGAGGAAAGTGTTTGGTGTTGAGAGGAAAGGTTTGAATTGGTGGGAAATTAGAATATTATCTTTTGCGTACTATAGCGATAAGCAGTTAATGAAGAAGAGGGCTATTTTCAGGAGTACAAATAGAAATCTGACTCAGGTACTTGCTGATTTTCTTTCTTTTTAGTTATGTCCAGCACCAAGATGTTGCTCACTGTGTACTATCAACGTCACAGTTGCTGCATGTTGGTGTTATTGTTATTTTTTAGTAATAGTAACAATGGATTCAAACCAATTCAACTATATGCTCTCCCTCAGTACTGCTGGTGACCAGGAGAGATGGAGATGGTGTCTGAGATTAACTATATAGACTTTGCCCATAGATAGAGCAAAACTAAGTGTAATCTAATGCAGAAGAGCATTTAAGTAGGGAATTCACTATTATCTTGTTCTAAAACCTAGACAATGGTTTTAACAATGTATCAATCCTCTTCAAAAATAATGCTCAAAACATTATGGTTTAGAAGAAAATAAGCAAATGAATGATAAATTTGAGTACATATGAGTGGTACAGTTCTTAAAAATGCCACAAGAAACACCAAAGACATGATCTATCAGGAAAATATTTGAAATACACATATGAGAAATAGGTAAATTGTATGAATTCACAGAGTTTATATAAACCAGTAAGAAAACAAACCTAGTATAAATATAATATGAATATTATATAGAGAGAAATACAACAGAAAAAATAAAAAATTACGGACAAGAGATATGGATAAATGAATCTCAGAAAATATACAAATGGACAAGCAAATGAATAAGTGGTAAATTTTACCTAAAACTAAAGGAACACAAAACAAATCACAAAAGTGATGTTTTAAATCTATAAATATATTGCCAAAAATAATATGTTTGGTATTATTTCTTATAGAAAAGACCGAGGGATAATAGGGCTCTCATACTTTGGTAGGAGAGTAAATTGGTGTCATGTATTATATTTAGAGACTAAGTTGATATTTAACAAAACCAAAAATCCACACAGATTTTGACATATTTTTAGTGATTCATTCTGCAGTCATTCTTACAAAATAACACCAAGATAGAATATACCTATGTCAGCATTTTTAGTTATCGGAAAAACCTGAAAATATTTTCCACCAATTAACCTAGTTAGATCCTGATTTTCAAATGCCCCCTCCCTAGTTTTCTGTCAATTTAGCATTTGTCAGTCTTAAAAATATCTTGTTTTAGGTGATAAATTATATGGTCACCCCTCTGATATGGAAATGGTTAAATAAATTATGAAAGACAATTGGCACACATGAGTCTAATTTTACATTTTATACCTTTCTATACTATTTGAATTTCTGCCATGTGTATGCACTACTTTTATTCTTAAATATTTTTTGTAAAATATATGAAACTTATTATCTGAAATTCCATGAATGGGAATGATCTTTTATATATTCCTACACAAACTATTGGAAGTCACTTTTTTATGGTTACTTTCAGTGGAGGTAATACTTCCTACTGAACCCTAAGTTTATAATCCTCTGATTTTGATGCCAACAGAATTCTAGTGAGTTAGCTTTTAATGATTTTATTGAGGACATGTGATTCATTCTATATAAGGCAATATCAAATCTCTTAGTTTGGTATTGGTGTAATCCTTGCTAATTTCATGAGCAGGATGTTAATGATATCTAAATGAAGAAGTTTTATGCCTGAAATAACGTTCTCAATTTAAGCTTAGGTCATTTGGTGCTAAGCATTATGCTGAAAATCAGAAGACGTAGTTAGAAGGAAAAGCTCAGCAACCCCTTAACATGGACTTGAAAGAGACTAGAATCGAAAGGATAAAATGGCCGAGAGGCTCCTTCACAACACTCAAGCCATATTCATTGTTAATAGTGAAGGTGTCAGAGTCAAGCTGCAAGGGTTCAAATCCTGACTTTTATCACTTAGAAATTATGTGACTCTGGGCAAGATAGTTAACTTCTCTGTATCTGAGATTCTTTATCTATAAAATCAGAATAGTAACTGTTATAGACTTCATGTTTGTGCCTTCCTGAAAATTCATACGTTAAAACCTTAATCCTCAGTGTGATGGTGTTTGGAGATGAGGCATTAGCAGGTCATTAGGTCGTGAGGGTGGGGCTCCCATGATAGAACTAATGTCCTTAAAGGAAGATACAGGAGAGAGCTGGCTAGCTTGTGCTCTCTCTCCATCCTCAGCCACCTGCAAACCAGGAAGAGGGCTCTCGCCACGAACCTAATCATCTGGCACCTTGATTTTGGACATTTCAGGCTCTAGAACTGTAAGAAATAAGTGTTTGTTGTTTAAGCCATTCAGTCTATGTTTTCTGTATAGCAGCACATGCTAAGACAGTAACTATATCTAATTCATAGATGTATTCATTTCCTATGGCTACTGTTTTAACAAATTACCACAAATTCAGTGATTTAGAACATCACAAGTCTATTCCCTTTTAGTCTAGGGGTCAGAAGTCAGAAATGGGTTTCACTGAGACCAAAATCAAGGTATTAGCAGGGCTATGTTTCCTCTTTAGGCTCTATGGGAGAATCTGATTCCTTGCTTCTTCCCACTTCTACAGTTACATTCCTTGGCTCATGGCCCCTTTATCCATCTTAAAGTTAGCAGTGTAGCATCTCTCTTTCTGACTCTGCTTCCATCTGTTTCCATCACACAGCCTTCTCTTCTGTGTAGTCATATTTCCCTTTATCTCCCTCTCATAAAGACACTTATAGTGCATTCAGGGCCTCCCACCAGATAATCCAGGGTAATCTCATCACAACATCCCTAATTTAATCACACCTGCAAAGTCTCTTTTGCCATATAAGGTAACATTCACAGGTTCCAGAGATTAGGAACTGGGTACCTTTGCGGACCATTATTGAGCCTACCACAATAGTGTTACTATGGGAATTAAAGGAGATAATAAATGTAAATTTCTTGACCCACAAACTGTTGTTCAACAAATACTAAATAGTATTATTTTTGTTACAGAGTTCTAAGTGGAAAAACAAAAGTATAACCTCCACATTTTATATCCAGTCAAATTGCCCTTCAAGTTTAAGGGTAACTGGTAACATGGAAGCAAACAAGAATTCAGGGCATAGCACCCAGGAAGACCTCCTTTAATCAAACAAACAAGCAAATAAATGAAATTACTGTGAAACTTAAGTAATCAAGATATACATTTCTTTTAAAGAAGAGAAAAAAGTAATAATGGTAACAGACCACTGGTGAGTATTGAATGTTTAAAATACAAATTTTAGCTAAAAATTGTGCTCATTATGGTTAAAGAACAGCATATAATGTAATAAATCTCAACAACATAAAAATATATATCATTAAAAAATTGGAAGGAGGTGAAGTAGGAGGAAATGAGCAAGCTAATTTTTACATTTCTCTCCTTAAAGATTCAATAAATGTGACCTAATGTTGCTATATGCATCTAACAAGAAATAGTGACTTTTCCTTTAAAATTTCCTATAATCTTATTAACTGTGTAGATACATTTGAAGGAAATAACCCATTTTTCTGTGGTTTAATGTTTATCTGAAAATATTGGAGATCTTAATTTTTTAATTTACTGATAAATTCAATGTTAATATTTAAAATATAATATAGTGTTAAAGTTATGATCTTATACTGATAAAATTAGTTCATATACTTAGCTATGATTCTATCGCCTATCTAAACATAAAAAATGACCATTCTGAACGAAATGGAAAAAATCTTGATGCTAGTTATTTTATAGCAAAATTTGAGTTTTTATATACTTTTCTACTTCACATTCCCCTCTATTATTAAGATTAATTCATAATCATTCTCATAAGTAATGAAGCTATTATTTTTTTTAATAATAAAAATAATAACTGTCCTGGGACCCCAAATAAAATGTCTTAAGATCACTATCAGCCTCCCAGTCACTAAATCTAATGTCATGTACTCTGGCTTCATGTTTTTTTAAAACCTCTAGAGTGTTTAATAATAGTAGTTACCTTTTATTCGCTCTTCTGCTTTGACTTGTACCCTCTTCCGATTTAACTTACTATAAAAACCTATCCTGTTGTCCTCTCATCTTTCTAGTGGCTCTTTTTCCTCATGGTCTTACTTTTCCCTTTTATACACCCATCTAAATGACTGTTTTTTCTCTTTCAAATTACCACTTTGACATCAGTTCTCAAACCTTGTGGCACATTAGAATTGTCTTGGGGGATAAATCGCTGTTCCCAGGCTGCACTTTAAACCAAAAATGTAATTAGACTTTCTGGGGGTGAGAACAAGGCATTGTTTTTGTTTGTTTTTAATTTCTAAGATATTCCAATGAGTAATCACATTTGAGAACAAATGATATATTTACTATCCAAAGCATGGTCATTAGACCAATAACTTGAGTATGACCTAGAAGCTTATCAGACACACAGAATCTCATGCCCCAGCTCAGACCTTTAGGCCAAAAAATGTATTTTTGAAATCCCAGATGATTCATATCCACATTAAAATTGAAAAGTACTGATGTAGATTACTAAATTTAGCACTTGTCCTAATTTATCTCCTACACTCTGCCCTTATATGTTTCCAATGTCATTTGCTTGTGGAATATCTTCACCTATATATTCCAGTAAGGACTTCAAACTCAATTTAAGCCTACAGTTCAACTAATATTTTGTTCTCTCAATCATGAATCAGCATTTTTCTTTGAGTCTTTCTCCACTAACACTATCTCTGTTCACTGTATACCTTATAAAATTTTGTTTTTAAAAAAGAATTGGTCCACACACAGTCTCAATATCCTTTTATATTATCCTCTCCCTTATCTCTCAAGCTTTATTCCTTTCCATGTGCAGGAGTAACTCAGACATAATTACCTCACTTGAATTTTGAGATGGTTTCATAACTGACCTTACTGCCTTCAGACATCCCTTATTTCAATGTACTATGCACAGTTACATTGGATTAATTTTCCTAACACACATCAGGATTACCTAGCAGAGGTTAGCCTAATGTTAATGATCTCTAGAAGAGACTTTACATGAACAACTCCCTCATAAACTTCACTCTAATAGAAATATAATGTACCATTTTAATGACCAGATGAAAACAATTTTCACATTTTCTGACTTCTTTGGAGATGAATAATTGGTGATTATAAAACATGGAGAGGTACAGATTGGCAAAATCTAAAACAGTCAAATCAAGAAAGCCACAGTGCCCTTTGAGAGCAAATATAACAGTAATAAATTATTTTCACTTTTTAATTTAGAAAGAGCCCTGTATGTTTGCCATTTGATTTAGTTCTTTCCATCATTTATAATTCAAATAAAAAAGAAGTTAACATTTCTAATTACAGCTGAAAGTACTTCATGTATTTCCTCAGCAACATAAGGTAACACAATTAGCTGTTTAGGTTATATCATTTTAATAAGTTTGAAATTTTTCTTCAACCAGTAACCATGCCATACAAGAATAATTAAATTGTATCTGAACTGAGATACTAGTGCTAATATAGTTCTCTACTTAGCCTTTACTTTTAAAAAATAAAATAAAATAAACTCAACCTCAAAAAGATGATACTTTTACTTCTTTATAATGTTTAAACTCAATTTAAAAAATGAAGCGGGCTTCCCTGGTGGCGCAGTGGTTGAGAGTCCGCCTGCCAATGCAGGGGACGTGGGTTCGTGCCCTGGTCCGGGAGGATCCCACATGCCACGGAGCGGCTGGGCCCGCGAGCCATGGCCGCTGAGCCTGCGTGTCTGGAGCCTGTGCTCCGCAATGGGAGAGGCCACAACAGTGAGAGGCTCGCATACCGCAAAAAAATTTTTAAAAATTAAAAAAGAAAATAAAAAATGAAGGAAGGAAGTCTTAAGAAAAAAGGATCTTTACATTTTTTAAATGGGAAATATTTAAAGTTTTTAAAGGACAGTGTTTGTAGAATTCCAGAAACTCAATTTGTAGGTGTGTTTACCTAGAGGAGGGATTGTTTGGAGGGTATGTGGAAAGATAGAGGTTGGCTAACACTAAAATAATTTCATTTAAATTGATTTTCATCTACACAGTGCTCTTGCATGTTTAGTAGCTATATAATTTATTAATCAGAGAATTGCAATATAAAAGTCATGGGTCCTAGGAACTGCTTTTCAGTCCATGAAGAAACTTGAAAAAGTTTATTGTCCATTTAATTCTGTTTCCTGATGGGTAAGCATGCTTCCTGAATGCTCAGGAGTACTATGAGAAGATACAATTAGATAGCCTTAGGAAGGAAAACAATGAAAATCAAGGCACAAACATTTTCTACATCATTTTTTTAACTTAGGAAAAAATAATTGGCTCCAAAAAATGTTCATTAGTTATGTATTTTTACTCATTATTTAAATTATAGGATGAATTCATTTCCACTACCACTGGTTATTAAATATAGACAGATCCTGCTGATTTAACTGACTAGCAAATAATAAAATATCATAAGCCTTTGATTGCTACAGACAACAGTAGGCAGCACATGTTAAAAAAAAAAGGTAAAAGCACAAATTCTAACCAACAAAAATTTAAAGGTTGAATCCTCCTCTGGGCAGAAATTGAGACAGCATTTTGGAATCTCCCTCGCCCCAAACCCTGCAAAAAATTTTTAAATGTGAATCTCATAGACACCAAAACAAACAATCGGTCTCTTCTCAATTCCATGGGAATTGGAGCCAAATTTTTGAAGTGAGCAAAGTAATAAGCTTATGCCCAGTTAGTGGGATCAGGTGAACAGTGGTGGGGTCCAAACAATACTAATTTTTCTAACTGTTGTGCACAGACCACATTGGGTGAATATGAAGTTCAAGTAAAAGGGTGAGGAGGGCTGGAGCCATTGGTATGGAAGTGGGGGATGGCTGTCCCGGATGCCATGTTGACAGCAAAGAAGAAAGTGTTACATTCTGTCTTATTAGGTTGTTGAGTTTTATTTGTAACCTGCCATGCTGATGCTCTAGGAGAGGAGAAGCCTGGGTTTAGATGCTTCTGGACAATAGGATAAAGTTTTCCTTCCCAAACAAATATATAAATTGATATGACTGGTGGTTGATTGCTTATTACAGAGCTAGGTTCATTGAGTTCAGAGGCCCTAGGTAAGAGCCAGATAATGAAGGAAAGGTGACAACATCCATATTCTGTTTATCCCCACAGGTTCAGAAGTTTTAAAGATCTGAAGCTGAAGGAAGTGTTTTCTTGTCTTCTTTGTGCTGCTTTTGGCCCCCTGTGGTGGGAGACCACCCAGCACACAGAGGAGGATAGAGCTGAACTCATCACACCTCAGATGTAGAAAAAGGTATCAATTCCTCCTGGAAATGTGGAGGAGCAAATAGAACAATGGCAATACTTATTTGGCCTAGAAAATGGCAAGGAGGCAGTGACTGCCCAGCTGGTATGAGCAGCCGTGACCTGAAAGTGGTTTAAGAGCACTGTTGAGTTGTACTAAGAGGCCAGACAGAGGAGCATTCCGCAGACCTGTTCTGGACACATATGTGGCCTTACTCTGAAGATTCACTGAAATATTTGGGGGTCTGGGCTCCTTAGTGGATAAGATAACCCATGCTCAAGTATCTAGATACTTACACCCATGAGTTTTGAGTAAAAGTAAAAAGAAAAGTTTCTCTATTCCCCAATGAAACCCAAAACACTCAGATTTATATGTTCTTTAGAGTTAACAGTTCCCTATCCCCACCTTCTTCCTGTACTGCAAGTATCTAGGCAAATTAGTTGCTGCTCCCCTCCATAGCCACCATCTACCACGCCTTGTGTAGAATTCTGACCAAGTGCTTGCAAATTTATCTGAGGAGAGCAGGTAAGTGACATTTTCCAAATTTAATTCAAATCGTTTTTCTTCAACACATACTGCCTTGACAAAAATAGAAGGACCGAAAAGAAAACATTTCTTCCAATGTTCAGTTTGACTGGAATTGTTACTTTTCCAAACGGGAAATTCAGAGCATTGTATCCCTCTCTTTACTTGATGTAAACATCTATTCATTCAGCATATCCTTTACTCTACTTCCTAAGTATTATTTGATTCTGCCCCTTCTCTACACCCACTGTAACTGCCTCAACTCAGGCCCTTACATTTTCCTCTCTTGATTCCTCCATTGGCTTTCAACTGGGCACCATGTTTTCAGTTTTTCTTTCCTATGAATCATATACTTCGTCTTATAAAAATCCAGAATGGATTTTTCTCTGATTAAACCAAAACCAAACCATACTAAAACAAATACAAACCTTCCAAAGCTTCATAATGTCTGCAGAATAAAATCTAAACCTGTCTTTTAAGCTAAAGCCATCTCACAATCAGCATTTTGTTCTTCAAGCTCCCAGGTTTAGAGTTTGAAACATGATAAAATTTTGTAATTATTTATTGACAGTATTTATAAATGAACTCAAAAGATCTGGTGTCCTACAAAGTCTACCATAATATTTCTTACTGCTTCTACTTAGTATTTTTGCTACCTATTTCTCTTTATCACACTGCAACTGTCTTCATCTCATATGAAGCCATGTAATTTAGGTATCTTTTCTTATAAAATAGCTAATACAGAGCTAAAAAATAATGATGTCACAGAACCTCCACAATCTGCTTCATATATCTTCCTGGTGCCTATTTCTCATGTGGAATTGTCTGGAAACAAAAAGTACAGGGTAAATGCAACCACTCAACATGCCATCAGGAAATAAAGTCCTACTTGTTTTCTGGCATCACAATGATAACTTTCAGGATAGAGTCAGGAACACAAGGTCACTAGATAGATTATACGAAGATGTTCACTACACAAATCAGACCCAACACAAATACGGTAAGAACTGGAGAAAAGAGAGAATGTCACAGAAGGTCATCAATCCAAGAAAGTATAAAATCAATGGTGTGGGTGGACATGTTGGAGCTTGCAGGAAGATCCAAAATATAGACTGCCCTTAAGTGATCCATATTTGTTGTTTGCTTTTAATCGTTTTGCAACTTTGGTTAAATGAATAAGTATTGTTTCACAGTGACCTATGATCCTGTTGTGTTTTTAAACCTTTTTGATATTTTTAACAAATTTCTCAAAATCTAACTAAAGCTCTTCTAGCCTCCAGCTGACTCTGGGATGCTTCGAAGGAACATCCTAAGACATCTCAGAGATGAATTTTAAACTAAGTTTATTTGGTATGTTTAATTACTTCAGAAACATTGTCAAGTGATTGGAGAGGAACCTTAGGTTACAGTGTATGGATACATATTATCAATATAGATATTCCAAAATTTATATGAAATCCCTAACATCTCATATGTCTTGATACAATGTCATAATTCTATTATTCTCAAACATTATATGTCACAGAAATATCCAAGTTTCCTACTAATTGCATTATACTCAGATCTTTAACCATGCTATTTTCAGTTTTGTCATGACACTTACAAAATGAAGATTTTCAAGAAGACTCCTAAAAAGAACTTTTTAAACAAACATAAGTTTCTGGTGGCCTTTAGATAATACCACTGTACTATGTAACAAATGACAGAAAACCTGATTACTTCATCCAAATCAACAGGAATCAATTACATGGGACTGAATGAACCGATGAATAAGATTTATAACTCTATGACTCTGGGAAATATACTAGCTTTAATGTTTGTTTTTCAGAAAAACCTTTTATCTTATGCTATGACCTACAAGTTGATAAAGTATGCACTTGTAAACAAAGATAAAGCGTTTCTCTTTTTCACTCTACCTGATCCTGCCAGAATTTGGCTTCTCCAGCTGGCTCTCCTATGGACTTGATGGTTTATTGCAACTGGATTACAACTAGTTATACTAATTATTTTAATTTGTTCTTTGTTTCCAAATTGTTTATGATTGTGTCTCCCTGCTGCATTATGACTTTGTCAATATTACTAGCTACATTACTTACCCTATTTCATAAGATCATTGTCTCTTACAGTACTCAATGATAGTAACCAGGCTTAGCCTACTGAATTCTTAGGTCTCTATGATGAGAAAAGCAGTGCTGCAAAACTGCGTGGCCCTTGACATCCTTACAGCATCTCTGGGAGGTACCTGTGCCACAATTCAAACTGAATGTTGTGTTTTCACACCTGATGAATCCTCTAATATAACACGTTTAATTAACCATATGAAAAATCCTAATTCTGCCTTAAGTGATGCACTCCCAAGTCTGACAACCTCTTAGAAAACTGGTTTGGCCTGGGAAGCTCTTGGCTTAAATATTTACTTATAACTCTATTAACGTTATTAGCGATATTATTTGTATTTTGCCTGTCTTACAGATTATTGTTCTTTGTATTACTAAATGTGTGACTGAGGCTCCAACAAAAATAATGATGACCTGGCGACTTGCAGCAGTTGATCAAATATACACTTCTGTATGCGATCACTGATTGTAATAGTGCAACTCTAAATATGGGAAGATGCAACAGGGAAAACATTTCCTGTATCATAATAGACTAGTAAGACAGAGGATCCAGAGAATTTTTAATCTGATTATTAAACAAGGGCCTAATCTGAAAATTAACACCTGAAGTGGCGTATCAACAAGAAATTTTCGCCTGATCTGGGATGAGCCTCCCAGTGCCGTGGGACAAAATTTGGTCATGAAATGTCTCCCTAACATTGGTCGAATTTCCGACCAAGAGAAGGGACTGATAAATGGAATATTTAGAAATGGAATGGAATATTTATAAATGGAGTATTTCCTGCCATATCAATAAACAAAGGATGTCACAGTCACCAGATTGCAGCCCTCCAGCATGAGCTGGTGAGCCCTGAGGAAACTCAGGATGTGAAAATACAGGGCCCAGATAGCTAAGGTGCATATCAGAAGAATGATTTCAGTGAGCCCAGACCCTTGCATCTTCCCATATATAGAAAAGTGCTAAATTCCTTAACTTGAGATATCTGGTTTTCTTTATTTAACAATAATCTTTGACGTTCCCAATTACCTGCTCTTTGTTGCAAAACTCCTATATATCCTGGCCCCTCCCCTCCCCTCCTCGGAGCAGTTTCTCAGAGTTATCTGAAACGCTGTCTTCCAGGCTGCTGTCCTCATTTTGCCCCAAATGAAACTTAACTCACAAAAAAATAAATAAATAAAATAATGATGTCCCAACATGGAAAGAACTAAAGAGAGATTATTAAATCGTTAATGGTACAGTTGTCCCTTGGTATCCATGGGGTGATTGGTTCCTTGACCCTCCATGGATACTAAAATCTGTAGATGCTGAAGTCGCATGCTGGGCCCTCCATATCCGTGGTTCCACATTCACAGATTCAGCCAACTATGGATTGTGTACTGTTGTTTGCATTTATTGAAAAACAATCCACCTATAAGTGGACCCGCACAGTTCAAACTTGTGTAGTTCGAGTCAACTGTATATTCTGTTGTATACGTAAGTATCAATAGGTAGGTAGGTAGGTAGGTAAATAGACTGATAGATAAATATTGATAGAAGAAATGAAGGGAGAAAGAAAGAAAGAGCAAGAAAGACAAGTTGGGTTTACCATTTAATTCTTCCTACCACCAAGCTGAGTGGATTGAATTGTTGGGCCCTGTGCTAGAATCCTAGGTTTATCTGCCATTGTGTCCAACATATTAGGAAAATGTAGAAATAGATTTGTGATGCTTTGCTAGAAATAATCAGTCTTTTAAAAATTAGAAAAATTATATGATGTAAGGGATAAATTTAGATAGCAAGTTCAGTGGAAGTAGCACTAGCTTGAAAACCAGAAAACATAAGTTTCAGTCATGTCTTTGATGCTTATTTACTCTAAGAACTTGGCAGATTACATGTTTTTTATTATTTAGTTTTGTTAATAATAAGCTGTATTTCTGAGACTATTACTTGAGCCACAGTTGCTTAATAGATGAAATAAGGATATTAATACCTGCTCCATCTTTTGATACTCCATAGTTTGATACCATGAAGATCAAATCAGATAAAGAAAACAAAATACCCCGACAACTGTAAAATACTATGGAAACTTATTTTCTCCACTCATTTAGCTGTTTAATAGATAAATTTAAAAGTACTTATTTAATAAATTAACAAATAGTATTCCACAGAGCTTAGAAGTTTCAGATATATCCATGGCAATCTAGAAATTTGCTTTTTATAATGCTCTTCTGGGAATTTTATTATAAGGAAACTAATTGTCAAACATTTATTCCTTCTCAGCCTTCTCTCTAGGGGAGAGATGTGATAAAGGTGATGTTGAAGTATATTGAAATTTACCATTTAAAAAGTGGAATACTTTGAATCCACATGAAGTAAAAATCATTCAAAAACTTTTTTTTGTTAAACGTTTTATTGCTAGGTTCCTATCAAACAATACCTCTCTTCAGATTTAATGTTTTACTTTGAGAACAGATTACACTTATGCATTTGATTACATTTGTTTTATTCTGAATATCTTTGAAGAGTGTATATAAAAATAAAACTTGTAAATTCTCCTTCACTTGGAGAATGTAATACATGGTGAAGAGTGGTGAACTACATATCTTCCTAAATGTGTTCTAGCCCCTACTGCTCTACTTTAATATGTATTTCTCTCTCATAGTCACTTAGATTATTGCATTCTGACCTACGTATATTTTACGGGAAATAATGGGTTAAATCACAGCTGTTAACTGAGTCCCCTTTTGAAATCCACAGACCTGAGATGTGTATCTCCTTGATTTATTACACACAAATTGAAAATAACAAGTGGTTTTTCAGTTTCTCACAGTTTTATGAACAATCCAAAGTGCGCTGGTATTTCCTGTAAGGTCCTAAGTAGCAGAACAGGAGTTATTATTCCCATTTCACAGATGGCTGTTCCTGGAGAGTTTAATACCCTTGTCTGACTGATTCTCACAACAGCTCAAGGAACCTTCAAAAGGAAATGGATCAGATTTCCCAAAGTCTTTTTGGTAAACAACATTGGTATTTACCGGCTGTGTGACCTTGAGTTACCCGCCAGTCCCTGTGGACATTAGCATTCACATCTTTAAAACTAGAGGATTAGAAGATGATTGCTAAGGTCTCATCCGACTTTAAAATTTTACCAACTTAATTTAAGTGTAAATCCGAATTTATATAGTGAATTGAATATGCTCGCATGGTTAAAAGTGTTTAACTGAAAATTTTGGGTAAAGAAACTCAATTTCACGGCAGTCAATATTTTTATAGCACTTTAAAATGCTTTCTTCATTCATGGCTCTCTTTTCTGCTTGCCATTTGAAAATTTATCTTCTCATACTACAGAGAATATATTGAGTGAAGAGAATTTCAAATTAGACGGTCATTTACTACAACCACCATTAAATTTTTTAATTTTTTTTTTTGCGGTACGCGGGCCTCTCACTGCTGTGGCCTCTCCCGTTGCGGAGCACAGGCTCCGGACGCGCAGGCTCAGCGGCCATGGCTCACGGGCCTAGCCGCTCAGCAGCATGTGGGATTTTCCCGGACCGAGGCACGAACCCGTGTCCCCTGCATCGTCAGGTGGACTCTCAACCACTGCGCCACCAGGGAAGCCCAACCACCATTAAATTTTAAAGTCACCTTTCGTATTTATTCGTTGGTTTTATTTTACATTTTATTATGAAAATTTTCAAAGATATAAGAAAGTTGACTTAAACACAACCTAGATTCTAAAGTAAACATTTTGCCCTATTTGTTTTATCACATATCTATCCAACCATCCTTTTCTCTGTCCATCCATCAATCTATCTCATTTTTGATACATTTTAAAGTAAGTCACAGATATCTGTACTCTTCAGCCGTGAACACTTAAGGATGAATATTTTTAATTAGAATCAATATTAGTTTGTAGATCTCTTTTTTTGTTTTTAAAGTTTAAATTGACATACAGTGAATTGCCCAAATCTTAAGTACACAATGTGATGAACTTTGGTAAATATAAATATCTATGTAACCCAAAGCTTTGTCAAGATAAAGATATTGCCATCTCCCCAGAAAGTTTTCTTGTGTTCCTTCCCATTCAATCACTATATTTTCCCCCAGAGGCAACTACTGTTTTGATTTTTTTCATACCAGGGATTAATTTTACCTATTATGGAATTTCATATAAATAGAATCATACAGTATGTATATTTCTAGATAACATTTCTTATGGACAAAAATTTTCAGATTCAGTTATGTTGTGTTTATCAGTGGTTAATTCCTTTTTTTGTTGTTGAATAGTATTCCACTGTCTGAATACACCATATATATATATTTTTTTTTTTTCATGGACTCTGAGCTGCTTCCAGTTTTCATCTAATATAAATAAACTGCAATGAACATTTGTTTTAGGTCTTTATGTGGACATATATTTTAACTTCTATTTGGTGACTACCTAGGAGCTGGATTGCAGGGTTATAGGGTAAGGTATATGTCTAGTTTTATGAGAATCTACCAGAACTTTTTCTAAGATGTTTGTAACATTTTACACTCCAACCAACAGGGCCTGACATTCCAGTTGCTTAATATACTCACAGACATTTTAGAATTTTAGAATCAGATAATCAGTTTCTACCAAAACATCCTGATGAGATTATGATTGGGATTTTATCAAATCTATAGATTAGTTTGAGGAAAATTGATATCTTAAAAATATTGTTTTCTGGTCTATGGACATAGTATATTTATTTCAGGATTTTTGAGGAAAGTGATTGGAAGCTACATCTATTTTTAGAAACTAATGAGTAATGCAAATGAAAGCATAGTAGAAAGTTGGGAAAAGAGGAAGCAAGAGGGAAGGTTGGAAAATGTGGGTGTGGCTTATATTCAGACCATATACTTATAATATGAGTACTTTGGATACACTATAAAGCCAAACCTGCAAAGCAGTAAACATCTCATTGTGCAAATGGCATAGCAACTTTATGCAGTTATTTTGTAAGAAAAAGTAATGAGGAGTAAAATACAATTTCTGGAAACTAATTTTAATCTTATCCTAAAAAAAGTTAAGAGACATATGCACCCCAATGTTCATTGCTGCACTATTTACAATAGTCAGGACATGGAAGCAACCTAAATGCCCATCGACAGACGAATGGATAAAGATGTGGTACATATATACAATGGAATATTAACCATAAAAAGGAACGAAATTGGGTCATTTGTAGAGACGTGGATGGACATAGAGACTGTCATACAGAGTGAAGTGTGTCAGAAGGAGAAAAACAAATATCATATATTAAAGCATATATGTGGGGCTTCCCTGGTGGCGCAGTGGTTGAGAGTCCGCCTGCTGATGCAGGGGACTCGGGTTCGTGCCCCGGTCCGGGAAGATCCCACATGCCGCGGAGCAGCTGGGCCCGTGAGCCATGGCTGCTGAGCCAGTGCGTCCGGAGCCTGTCCTCCGCAACGGGAGAGGCCACAACAGTGAGAGGCCCGCGTACCAAAAAAAAAAAAAAAAAGAAAAGAAAAGAAAAAAGCATATATGTGGAATCTAGAAAAATGGTATAGATGAACCGGTTTGCAAGGCAGAAATAGCGACACAGATGTAGAGAACAAACGTATGGACACCAAGCGGGGGAAGCGTGACGGGGGTAGGGGTGGGATGAACTGGGAGATTGGGATTGGCATATATACACTAATATGTATCAAATAGATAACTAATAAGAACCTGCTGTATAAACAAAATAAATAAAAATTTAAAAAACCCCAAATGATAAGATTATGCATATAATTAGGTTTCCATTTTGAAGTTAATATGATTATCTCATACTCACAGCGATTATGGCAAAACCAGATCTATTGCTGGCTTGACTAATGAGAAACAATGGATAGTCAGTTAAGGTTCTGAGCTGGATTCCCCTCCTGATGTTTCCGTTCCATAAACATACTAAGTCATGAAGATACATAGAGTTATTAATGTTATGTATCAGATGAAATTTTTATCAGCTCCAATAAGCTTGATAATAATAGTTTATTAAGGAAACTCTTTAAAGAAAATTAAAATTTTTGAAGTGGAAAAATGACTTCATAGTGGTTTCAAATTTTCTACAAGATAGTCTATGACTAATAAACTAAAATGAGGTAAAGAAGTAACAACTGACATATCAGTAATGGCTACTGTTCTCTGAGTTCCACCATGACGCACACAAATACACACACACACACACATACACACACACACACACACACACAAAATCTCTATTTTTTAACAAACGAATTTAACAGAATACTCGTTCAGCAAGTTAAGTAGCTTTCCAGACTTACAAAGCAAATGTAATTGGTATGAGGACTTTCTGGCTCTGATAAGGCATATTTCCATATGCCCCTCAGCTTCCTGAGTAACCTCAGAAGGTGGCTGAAAGGAGCTGTGTGAATGACATATCAACCATCCTCTTCAGTATTGGTATATCAACTGGATTTACAAAATTTTACTACTACAGAGACCATCTCTCAGCCAGACCCAGAAAAACTCTATTAGATTTTATTGGCTTAAGATTTTTTTAACTGAGCATTCTAAAATTATAGCTGAACAGTAGAATGCTAAAATATTAAAACTTTTTGTAAATTGCTTTGAAGCAGATTCCATAAATCAAATGGAACTTCCATCCTTCGCATGAATGCTTCATTTCAATTCTAAAGCATAAGTTCTTTCTGTTTCTATCAATGTTCCTTTTTAATCCATTTCGTCTCTATAATAGAAGCACAACACACTTTAAATTGTAGAGGTATCCCAAATGGTATCGGTCTTAATATGCTCTTTTGCTTCTATTTGGTGAATTTGTCTTTTATTGATCATTCCTCACATCCCATAATAGGTGAGCAGTGAGTTGTTCCCTTTACCATACTCCAAGAGTGAAAAACATAAGGTTTTATGTTTTCTTCTCTAGACTGCAGTTGGCGCTCCATATCTGCAGGTTCTCATCTGTGGATTCAACCAACAGCAGATGGTAAACGTAGTACATGATCCATAGTTGGTTGAATCCGTGGATGCAAAACCAGGGAGTACGGAGGGCCAACCCAGAGACTTGAACTTCCACGGATTTTGGTATGGGGGGATCCTGGCACCAACTCCCCGCTGATACCAAGGGACAACTGTATAAATGAAATGCTACATTTTTTATAAGTGTGAAACCTGTGGCTTCTTTTAAGTGTCATGTTTATAATATCTGTTCTTTTTTTTTCCCTTTATAATAGTAATGCTGAAAAAGAACTTAGATATCAACTGTTTGGCCTCCTCATTTCATACGTAGGAAACTGAGAACCAGAGATATGTAGTAATCCATATAGATAATAAATGCTGAGCTCAAATTAGAATTCACCTGGGTCTTCTGGCTTCTAAAGCAATGCTGTTTCCATGATAAGAGAGGGAACAACAATGCACTTGTCCATTTACTGTCAAAATGGGGTGAGCAACAATCAAGAAGATCCCAAGCATAGCATCTGGTCCCAGACATATTCCTCCCTGGCCCCACTGTATGACCACAGCCTTACCAGTGTCAATTACCCAAGGCAAAATGGTAAATTTCTTCTGCCTGCTGGTCCAGCACATCGATCAAATTTAGCAAGAGTCGCCTAGTTCCACAGTCCTCATAAGATACTATTTCCTGTATATTTCTCAAGAGCCTGATATATTACACCATCTAATGAATTCTCTTCCACCGCTATTTCATCCCAGTTCACCAGTGGAAGTTTTAACTATTACACCACCACCTTCTCCCAGGGACCATCTGTGTTTCACATACCACCAGCGATTGTGATCTCACTGCCAGCCAAGTAGCAAATTCCATCCCACTGTCTGCTTTCTCAGACCACTTGTGGTGTGAAATTCTACCGAGTTGGTTCCTCAGAAGCAGATACTAACACAGTAATTAACATATAGGTATAAGGGAGTATTCTTGAGGTTAACAACTGTGGAAGGAAAAATAAAAAAGCGGGAGGGAGAAGCAGCAGAAATTGACCTGCAGTAGTCTCAATGAGGGCCTCAGACTAACTTTATGGGGAAATCTGAAGCCAGGATAAGTGAACTGTCATTTATACCCTGACATCAATTAGTCAGTAGGTGTGGCGACCCTGGCACGGCAGCATGTCCTTGAGTGATGTGTCTCTCTTCAGCTGAGTCTCTCCTGTAGGGGCTGCCGCCCGAAGTTTTTCTTTCAGCAGTGGGGGAATAGATCTTTCATTCCTAAAGGGGATACACATGGTACATCACAGTGTCCACCATACTTCCTTGGACGATTCACAATTTATTGTTTGCTTTTCTTCTCATATCATGGTAATCTATTTATTTATATCATCTTGCTTACTAGATGGAAGACACCTTGAAGATAAGATGGTGACTTTTTCAAGTTTGATCTGCCTGGTAATGTCAGCTACTCAACTTATATTTGCATTATTACGCTTCGTGAATGCATGCCCTTTTTTCTTTCATAAAATCACTATACTAAATTATTTTTGCTTAGCTAAAGTCAAACCTGCCCAATAATTGCTCCATGTGACCCTTTCTTTCTTCTTCTTTTGCTGGTACCTTTTACTCTGTCTTAAAGATACAATTATGTTGTATATTTCTTCTTCCATCTTTACTTCGCTCTGGCTTTATCCAGAATCCCTCCCTTGTCTTCTATTCTGCTTCCAATTTTTCCGTACCGAGTATCTTGCAAGAAGCTAGTCTTGCTGTTCATCACATTACTCAAAATATTATACATAGCATAGAGTCTTCCAGATAGAACATAGTTAATAAATCTATGTTGAATTTGAATGAATCCTATCAGAGGCAGTTTATAAATTCTTAAATATTTGACTTTTAATAGATGTTTATAGTTTCTGTTAATTTATTTTATTATGACATTGTGTGTGTGTGTGTGTGTGTGTGTGTGTGTGTGTGTGTGTTGCGATCATGGAAAAGATAAAATCCAAATGAACATGAGATCATTGGGAATTTATCGTTAATTACTTCTTCTCAGCATAAAGCTTGTTGCTATTGGATATTCAGAATTTCTCTCTATTGACTCCACATGTCAGAATGCCCAATGCTTTGGAGACTGTATTCAACACTGATGGATTAAGTACTCAGCTCACTAAGTGACGAGCTTCCTAGCAATGAGAAGTACAAACTAACCTCATATGTACCTATAGTTCCCTCAGGACAATCTGCTCAAAGTATGAGAACAATGGAAGGAAAGGGAAGAATTTGCAATGTCAAGCTTATATTTGTAAACAATTCTAGTTGAACCAGAACTAACTGAACATTTGTCTAAGACTTCAAGGAGAAGAAAGTTTGAAAGAAAACTCTACATATAGACATGCCATAAGGAGTTCTAGCACCTTTTCAGCTTTGGCAAAGTAGTAGACAGGTTCCCATAAGAATTCCCTTTCTGTTGAGGCAGAGATATTATCTGCTCTACACTGCTTCTTTAAAACGGTGTTCTTTTGGGGCTTCCCTGGTGGCGCACTGGTTGAGAGTCCGCCTGCCGATGCAGGAGACACGGGTTCGTGCCCCGGTCCGGGAAGATCCCACATGCCGCGGAGTGGCTGGTCCCGTGAGCCATGGCCGCTGACCCTGCGTGTCTGGAGCCTGTGCTCCGCAACGGGAGAGGCCACGAGAGTGAGAGGCCCGCGTACCGCAAAAAAAAAAACAAAAACCTAAAAACCAAACAAAAAAACTGTTCTTTTGCATTTGTGTATTCTGCTAGGGGTTATCAGTCACAGCTTGGTAAGACCACAGGTCCTTAGCAACGTGCTTGCTCTCCCTCTAGAAGCCAGCTATTAGTTGATGGGATTACACTCTTGGTTAGCTGGAGGCTGACAATATTTCATTATGACATAATAGCAACATTTACAAAAATAAGGTTGAAATAAGTTCAGGAAGCAATTTTTCCCCTAGGGAAACTGAGAATAAGTATTCTTTTTCCTGTGTGGAATCAATAACCAAAAATATTTAATACTGTGCTATGACAGCATGTCTATATGCATGAGTTCCTAAGTTAATAAACAGCCAGATAATATTCTTCAAAATTCAAAGTTTATAAAGCTATGGAACTAAACAGGGGGATGTGAATCTAATCTGATTGTTGAAATGAATAAGGACATAGAAATGGTTGATGGCATCTGTTCTCTTTTTAGCTGTCTGCTTTCCTATGCAAACGGCCATTTCTATTATTTGGAAAACAGACTTGTTATTGCTTTAATGTTACATATTTAAAGAAGAAACTGCAGCAATACAGAATAATAAAGATTAGAAAATTCTCCACATTTTTCCACCTAGAACTAATCATGGTAGATATTAGGTGCACAATATTCCATGCATCTACATATTTATGGAGAGAGAGATAGAGATATGAAGAAAGCACTTCTATAAAAATAAAATTACATCTTACATGCTGTTTTTAATAAAATCATTAAACTTTATTTTTGTATTATACTTAATAGAGAGAAAAGGGAAATGAACTGAAAATGAAGGAATGGTGAAGCTCAGATTCATTTTTTTAATCTGAGAAGATAGTACTTATCCAAATTTCCCTAAAATAAGGGGAAAAATTGAAATTTTAGAAACACTATTTTTTTCTTATTTCTTTTTTCTATTTGTATGTTAAGGTTTATAACATTTACATTATTATGTGACTATAGGACCCATGGTTATTTATTCTTAATTCTGTATTCAAATGCTCAACACTGATATTTTAGCAAAGAATATCTTATTAGTTAATTTATTTTTTATTTATCTTTTCTGTCTACATGTGGTCATCAAGCAATTTTTAAAAGAAAGGATCCTGGGTGCTATATTTCCTCAATTCTTTCATGCTTGAGGAAATCTGTGATTTGAATAAGTCTGGGAATTAATAAAGAATAATGTGGCTAGGTATAAATTTCTTGTTATACTTTCTATTTCTCAGGGCTTTATAAATGTAGATGTTGCTCTACTGTTCTCTGGCATGGTACAATGGTAAAAAGATATCTAAGGCCACCCTGATATTCCTCCTTATAAGCAACTCAATTTTTTCATCTATACATCTAAGTAAACTATTATTTTCTCAGCTATGACTTAGCAGCAACATATATTTATCTCTTTTCCTATAACTATGCATGCCCTATGACCTACAGATCCATTTCAGTAAAAGTTTCAGCTATTATATCTTTGAATGGTTTTAAAAGACAACAATTATGCCTATGTTGGATGGTCTTTGTCTTCTATTTTTCTATTTTTCTGTCAATTACTTTCATCTCTTTCTATCTATTTCCTACTTCTTTACATTTATTGCAGTGATCTTTTTCCCCAAATCAGTAATAAAAATTAAGCTCTCCTAGTCCTTTAGATGCTATTTCTATTCAATTTATTGGTTTGAATAGATTTTAACTCTTTATTTTTTCTTCTATTTCTTTTAATGTTACTATGCTATTTTTAATAAGCTTATCTATGAGTACTTTTTCCTCAAAATTCATGTTTTCAGAGAGACCTTCAAGATGGCAGAGGAGTAAGACATGGAGATCACCTTCCTCCCCACAAATACATCAGAAATACATCTATATGTGGAACAACTCCTACAGAACACCTACTGAACGCTGGCAGAAGACCTCAGACTTCCCAAAAGGCAAGAAACTCCCCACGTACCTGGGTACGGCAAAAGAAAAAAGAAAAAACAGAGACAAAAGAATAGGGACAGGACCTGCACCTTGGGTAGGGAGCTGTGAAGGAGGAAAAGTTTCCACACACTAGGAAGCACCTTCACTGGCGGAGACAGGGCGGGAGGGGCTTGGCACCAGGGAAGCATCAGAGACACAGATGGGAGGCACAGCATTGGGGTGCAGAGGGCGAAGTGGAAAGATTCCTGCACAGAGAATTGGTGCCGACCAGCACTCACCAGCCTGAGAGGCTTCGGTGCTCACCTGCCAGGGGCAGGTGGGGGCTGGGAGCTGAGCCCAGCTCAGCTATATATATATTTATTTATTTCCTTTTTCTCACTTTGTGAGTGTGTATGTGTATGCTTCTTTGTGTGATTTTGTCTGTATAGCTTTGCTTTTACCATTTGTCCTAGGGTTCTGTCTGTCCATTTTTTTGGGGTGTGTTTTTTAGTATAGTTTTTAGCGCTTGTTATCATTGGTGAATTTGTTCTTTGGTTTCGTTGCTCTCTTCTTTAATTCTTTTTTTTTCTTTTATTTAAATTACTTTATAATTTTATAATTTTTTATTTTAATAACCCTTCCTTTCTTTCTTTCTTCCTCCCTCTCTCTCTCCCTCCCTCCCTCCCTCCTCCCTCCCTCTCTCCCTTTCTTTCTTTCTTTCTTTCTTTCTTTCTTTCTTTCTTTCTTTCTTTCTTTCTTTCTTTCTTTCTTTCTTTCTTTCTTTCTTTCTTTCTTTCTTTCTTTCTTTCTTTCTTTCTTTCTTTCCCCATTTTCTTCTGAGCTGTGTGACTGACAGGGTCTTGGTGCACCAGCCAGGTGTCAGGCCTGTGCCTCTAAGGTGGGAGAGCCGAGTTCAGGACATTGGTCCACCAGAGACCTCCCGGCCCCATGCAATATCAAATGGCGAACGCCCTCCCAGAGATCTCCATCTCAATGCTAAGACCCAGCTCCACTCAACAACCAGCAAGCTGGACACCCTATACCAAACAACTAGAAAGACAGGAACATAACCCCACTCATTAGCAGAGAGGCTGCCTAAAATCATTATAACATCACAGGCACCCCAAAACACACCACCGAATGCAGTCCTGCCCACCAGAAAGCCAAGATCCAGCCTCATCCACCAGAACACAGGCACTAGTCCCCTCTACCAGGAAGCCTACACAACACACTGAAACAAACGTAGCCACTGGGGGCAGACACCAAAAATCAATGGGAACTTCGAACCTGCAGCCTGTGAAAAGAAGACCCCAAACACAGTAAGTTAAGCAAAATGACAAGATAGAGAAACACACAGCAGATGAAGGAGCAAGGTAAGACCAAACAAATGAAGAGGAAATAGGCAGACTACCTGAAAAAGACTTCAGAGTAATGATAGTAAAGATGATCCAAAATCATGGAAATAGAATGGAGAAAATACAAGAAACGTTTAACAAGGACCTAGAAGAACTAAAGACCAGACAAACAATGATGAACAACACAATAAATGAAACTAAAAATTCTCTAAAAGGAATCAATAGCAGAATAACTGAGGAAGAAGAACGGATAAGTGACCTGGAAGATAAATCAGTGGAAATAACTACCACAGAGCAGAATGAAGAAAAAAGAATGAAAATAATTGAGGACTGTCTCAGAGACCTCTGGGACAACATTATACACACCAACATTCGAATTATAGAGATCCAAGAAGAAGAAGAGAAAAAGAAAGGGACTGAGAAAATATTTGAAGAGATTACAGTTGAAAAAAATCCCTCATATTGCAAGAAAATAGTCAACCAAGTCCAGGAAGCGCAGAGAGTCCCACACAGGATAAATACAAGGAGAAACACGCCAAGACACATATTAATCAAACTAACAAAAATTAAATACAAAGAAAAAATATTAAAAGCAGGAAGGGAAAAACAACAAATAACATAAAAAGGAATCCCCATAAGGTTAACAGCTGATATTTCAGCAGAAACTTTGCAAGCCAGAAGGGTGTGGCAGGACATATTTAAAGTGATGAAAGGGAAAAATCTAAAACCAAGATTACTCTACCCAACAAGGATCTCATTCAGATTCAACGGAGAAATTAAAAGCTTTACAGACAAACAAAAGTTAAGAGAATTCAGCACCACCAAACTAGCTTTACAACAAATGCTGAAGTAACTTCCTTAGGCAGGGAACACAAGAGAAGGAAAAGACCTATAATAACAAAACAAAAATAATTAAGAAAATGGTAACAGGAACATACATATTGATAATTACCTTAAATATAAAGGGATTAAATGCTCCAAACAAAAGACATAGACTGGCTGAATGGATACAAAAACAAGAACCGCATATATGCTGTCTACAAGAGACCCACTTCAGACCTAGGGACACATACAGACTGAAAGTGAGGGGATGGAAAAAGATATTCCATGCACAGGGAAATCAAAAGAAAGCTGGAGTAGCAATTCTCATATCAGACAAAATAGACTTTAAAATAAAGACTATTAGAAGAGACAAAGACGGACACTACATAATGATCAAGGGATCAATCCAAGAAGAAGATACAACAATGGTTAATATTTATTCACCCAGCATAGGAGTACCTCAATACATAAGGTAAAGGCTAACAGCCATAAAAAGGGAAATCGACAGTAACAAAATAAGAGTATTGTGGATTTATACTGTGTTAAACTCAGGATTTTAACACCCCACTTACACCAACAGACAGATCATCCAAAATGAAAATCAACAAGGAAACACAAGCTTTAAATGATACATTAAAAAAGATGGACTGAATTGATATTTATAGGACATTCCATCCAAAAACAAAATAATACACTTTCCTCTCAAGTGCTCATGGAATTTTCTATAGGATAGATCATATTTTGGTTCACAAGTCAAGCCTTAGTAAATTTAAGAAAATTGAAGTTGTATCAAGTATTTTTTTGACCACAATGCTATAAGCCTAGATATCAATTATAGGAAAAAAAATCTGTTAAAAATACAAACACATTGAGGCTAAACAGCAGCTACTAAATAACCAAGAGATCACTGAAGAAATCAAAGAAGAAACCAAAAATACCTAGAAACAAATGACAATGAAAACACAATGACCCAAAACCTATGGGACCAGGAAAAACAGTTCTAAGAGAGAAGTTTATAGCAATAAAATCCTACCTCAAGAAACAAGAAACATCTCAAATAAACAACCTAACCTTACACCTAAAGCAATTAGAGAAAGAAGAACAAAGAAACACCAAAGTTAGCATATGGAAAGAAATCATAAAGATCAGATCAGAAATAAATTAAAAAGAAATGAAGGAAACAATAGCAAAGATTAATAAAACTAAAAGCTGGTTATTTGAGAAGATAAACAAAATTGATAAACCATTAGCCAAACACATCAAGAAAAAAAGGGAGAAGACTCAAATCAATAGAATTAGAAATGAATAAGGAGAAGTAACAACAGACACTGTAGAAATACAAAGGAGCCTGAGAGATAACTACAATGGACGACCTGGAAGAAATGGATAAATTCTTAGGAAAGCACAACCTTCTGAGACTGAACCAGGAAGAAACAGAAAATATAAACAGACCAATCACAAGCACTGAAATTGAAATGATTAAAAATCTTCCAACAAACCAAAGCCCAGGACCAAATGGCTTCAAGACAAATTCTATCAAACATTTAGAGAAGAGCTAGCACCTATCCTTCTCAAAGTCTTCCAAAATACAGCAGAGGGAGGAACACTCCCAAACTCAGTCCATGAGTCCACCATCACCCTGATACCAAAACCAGACAAAGATGTCACAAAAATAGAAAACTACAGGCCAATATCACTGATGAACATAGACGCAAAAATCCTCAACAAAATACCAGCAAACAGAATCCAAAAGCACATGAAAACACTCATACACCATGATCAAGTGGGATTTATCCCAGGAATGCAAGGATTCTTCAATATATGCAAACCAATCAATGGGATACACCATATTAGCAAAGTGAAGGAGAAAAACCATATGATCATCTCAATAGATGCAGAAAAAGCTTTTGACAAAATTCCACACCATTTATGATAAAAACCCTCCAGAAAGTAGTCATAGAGGGAACTTAGCTCAACATAATAAAGGCCATATATGAAAAACCCACACGCAACATTGTTCTCAATGATGAAAAAGTGAAACCATTTCCATTAGGATCAGGAACAAGACAAGGTTTTCCATTCTCACCACTATTATTCAACATAGTTTTGGAAGTTTTAGCCACAGGAATCAGAGAAGAAAAAGAAATAAAAGGAATCCAATTCAGAGAAGAAGAAGTAAAGCTGTCACTGCCAATGATATGATACTGTACATAGAGAATCCTAACGATGCTACCAAAAAAACCAGAGGTAATCAATGAATTTGGTAAAGTTGCAGGATACAAAATTAATGCACAGAAATCTCTTGCATTCCTATACACTAATGATGAAATATCTGAAAGAGAAATTAAGGAAACACTCCCATTTACCATTGCAACAAAAAGAATAAAATACCTAGGAATAAAGCTACGTAAGGAAACAAAAGACCTGTAATGCAGAAAACTATAAGATACTGATGAGAGAAATTAAAGATGATACAAACAGATGGAGAGATATGCCATGTTCTTGGGTTGGAAGAATCAACATTGTGAAAATAACTATACTACTCAAAGCAATCTACAGATTCAATGCAATCCCTATCAAACTACCACTGGCATTTTTCACAGGACTAGAACCAAATATTTCACAATTAATATGGAAACACAAAAGATCCCGAATAGCCAAAGTAATCTTGAGAAAGAAACACGGAGCTGGAGGAATCAGTCTCCTGGATTTCAGACTATAGTACATATCTACAGTAGTCAACACAGTATGGTACTGGCACAAAAAAAGAAATATAGATCAATGTAACAGGATAGAAAGCCCAGAGATAAACCCACGCACCTATGGCCACCTTATTTTTGATAAAGAAGGCAAGAATATAGAGTGGAGAAAAGACAGCCCCTTCAATAAGTGGTGCTAGGAAAACTGGACAGCTACATGTAAAAGAATGACATTAGAACACTCCCTAACGCCATACACAAAAATGAACTCAAAATGGATTAAAGACCTAAATGTAAAGCCAGACCCTATAAAACCCTTAGAGGAAAACATAGGCAGAACACTCTGTAACATAAATCACAGCAAGATCCTTTTTGACCCACCTCCTAGAGGAATGGAAATAAAAACAAAAGTAAACAAATGGGAACTAAGGAAACTTAAAAGCTTTTGCACAGCAAAGGAAAACCTAAACAAGATGAAAAGACAATCCTCAGAATGGGAGAAAATATTTGCAAATGAAGCAACTGACAAAGGATTAATCTCCAAAATTTACAAGCAGCTCATGCAGCTCATTATCAAAAAAAAAAAAAAACAATCCAATCCAAAAATGGGCAGAAGACCTAAATAGACATTTCTCCAAAGAAGATACACAGATTGCCAACAAACACATGAAAGGATGCTCAACATCACTAATCATTAGAGAAATGCAAATCAAAACTACAGTGAGGTATCACCTCATACCAGTCAGAATGGGCATCTTCAAAAAAATCTACAAACAATAAATGCTGGAGATGGTGTGGAGGAAAGGTAACCCTCTTGCACTGTTGGTGGGAATGTAATTGATACAGCCACTATGGAGAACAGTATGGAGGTTCTTTAAAAAACTAAAAATAGAACTGTCATACTACCCAGCAATCCCACTACTAGGCATATACATTGAGAAAACCATAATTCAAAAAGAGTCGTGTACCACAATGTTCATTGCAGCTCTATTTACAATAGCCAGGACATGGAAGCAACCTAAGTGTCCATTGACAGATGAATGGATAAAGAAGATATGGCACATATATACAATGGAATATTACTCAGTCATTAAAAGAAAGGAAATTGAGTTATTTTAGTAAGGTGGATGGACCTAGTAGAGTCTGTCATACAGAGTTAAGTAAGTCAGAAAGATAAAAGCAAATACCGTATGCTAACACATATATATGGAATCTAAAAAACAAACAAACAAAAATGGTTCTAAAGAACCTAGGGGCAGGACAGGAATAAAGATGCAGACGTACAGAATGGACTTGAGGAAAAGGGGAGTGTGAAGTGTAAACTGGGATGAAGTGAGAGAGTGGCATGGACATATATACACTACCAAATGTAAAATAGATAGCTAGTGGGAAGCAGCCACATAGCACAGGGAGATCAGCTGGGTGCTTTCCGACCACCTAGAGGGGTGGGATAGGGAGGGTGGGAGGGAGACGCAAGAGGGAGTGGATAAGGGGATATATGTATATGTGTAGCTGATTCACTTTGTTATAAAGCAGAAACTAACACACCATTGTAAAGCAATTATACTCCAATAAAGATGTCAAATAAATAAATCATGTCTTCACTTAATTCTCCTTTAATATGGAGCAGTCATGAAGGTTTTCTTTTGATGTTTAATTTGTTCATCTATCTTTTGCTTAATATATTACCTATTTTTGCTGTAGAACGTTTTCATGTTTTCAGTGACAATTTTTCACTCACCCAGACTTTTTATTTACTTTTATTTAACTTTGATGATCTCTTCTTGACTCTTTTAATCCCTTTTAAGTTCTTGAACATGGAATCTGTGGAATAAATCGTTGCCTTCTAAACACACCCCACTCAAGTGTGAAGGCACAGGATTGGGAGTAGATTATCTAGAACTTTGTGCAGTTGGAGGATTGAGCTTTACTGGTTCTTTTCAGATTTTGTTGAAATCTTTCAGTTACATTCAGTCTATATAATGTTATGAGTTGAATTGTGTCTTCCAAAAGATGTTGCAATCCTTACCCACAGTACCTGTGAATGTGACCTTATTTAGAAAAAGAATATTTCCACATGATCAAGTTAAGATAAGGTTATAAGGATGGACCCTAACCCAATGTGATTGTATCTTTACAAAAAGGGAAATTTGGACATAGTGACAGACACATATAAAGGGAGAATGCAATGGAATGATGAAAGCCGAGAGTGGGGTGATATATCTACAAGTAAAGGAATACCAAAGATTGCCACAAAACTACAGGAAACTATGGGAGAATCATCGAACAGATTCTTCCTCACAGCTCTCGGAAAGAACCAGGTCTGCCGACACTTTGATCTCAGACTTCTACTCTCCAGAACGGTAACATAATACCTTTTTGTTGTTTAAGCCATCCAGTTTGTGGTACTTTGTTATGGCAGCCCTAGGAAACTAATATATCTACTTAGGAGTGTTTCATTTTCTCCTGGGAAAAAAGAAAATTCAGCTTTGGCTCAGTTTTCCAATTTAACCTAGAGTTCTGAAAGTTTAGGAAAAAGTTATTTTTAATTTATTCTCAAAAGCTCGTTAGACTTAGAAATTTTTCTAAATGTAGATTTTTACCTAAATCCTTTATCTGGATTCATGGTTTGATTTAGAATGCTCTTGAAAGAAAAGTTGTCTATGTGGTGCTGAATGTATTGTAGTAATAAGTCTTATGCCAAGGATCGTCTGAGCCCTGAAGTGGATCCCTAGTATGGGCCCTATGCAGATGTACCTTCTCAATTTCTTTGGTCTCTAGGTTAGTATAATTAAAGGGTGAGTAGACAAAGCATCCAATAAATTGGAAAGGAGAGAAATTGAGAAGACATTGGAATACAATAAGAACTGGAGTCCCCAAGCTTCTCAATTAGTGTCCTGATTTAAATTTATAATGTTAACATCTTTTATGCTAACTGCCGGTAAAATTAAGGATAATTATTTTTCTTAGCATTCCCCCAAAATCAAAGAAGGACTACACTCAAGCTTAGGAGAACTGCATTGTAGCAAAAACAAACAAACAGACAAACAGAAGGCTTAATCATTAATGAATAAAATCTCTGTGCTGCTTCACTGTAATTAATACACAACTAATTAATGCCATTCGAATAAAGTAACATTCATTCAGCACAGAACACTTTGTTAGAAGGGTATTTCTATGCCACTGTTAGGCAGAGCTGTAGTTGTCTATAGCTTCCTTTTGCATGCTGTTCTATGGAGAACAGTGATCCTCAGTGGCTTACACTGGTCCTGGAAGTTTGTATTTTGAATATGAAGGTGTAGCAGTTTGGATATGCACACAGTAAATGAAACCCAATCGATAATGGGTTAGACAAATAGAACTTAATTTTTTCCTTAATTACAGAATCTTTAATGAAGGAAGATTTCATTATATTGTTGATAGGCTGAAGGACAGAGCAGTGGTGCCAATCAGCATGGTCCCCTTTATTAAGGAAGCAAAGGAGATGGAGAAACAAGTATTTGGCTAATTCTATAAAGAAAAGCAGGAAGACAGGATTTGGGAATGCTTATTGAATCAACCATCATCAGGAAATAATATGAAAATAACATGTTCTACATGCTCTTTGTTTTCCTTTTAGCATATTTCCCACATTTGTCAGCAAGCTTCAATTGAGTAATAAATATTCATTTGTTTGATTAAATTCTTCAGATTTAAGGTATTCAAAGATCTGAAATTTTCTATTTAGAAAATAATCAAAACTGACTTGCCGGTCAACTCATTTTAGATTCTTCTAACATTTCCATTTGCAAAGGACTTTTGTAAAATATTTGCTGACTGAAAGCTGGAGTTTTACTTGCTTTAGTTAAAATAGATTTAGCAATCAAATGAAAAATATGATGGTTATAAATACTCAAATTTCTATACTGATACATTTCACATACCTATTTGTGAGATGAAAAAAAAACAAAACAACAACAGCAAAACCAGGATCAGTAAGCCAAACAAATGGAGAGTTTAAGAAATAATTCCAGAACTCTGAACTGATTTTAAAACTGCACAGTGCCTCTGAGGATTTGCCTCAGGGAGCCAAGTTATTGGGCTCTGTGGGTTAAACTAACAATGGGAAGCCCTAGATGTAAGGGATTAAAGTTAATATTTATGTGAGCTTTGAACTGTTGGGGCCCCTTAGGTTAACTAGTTATGTAATATTAATGGGAAAATTTGGTTCTATCTCTGTTTCCCATAGAATAGGAGTATATTAAATTTGCTTATAAATATTGAACAAAAATATTTTAAAATATCAGATTTACCTAGGAAAATGTGCATTGTGGGAGGCACTCAAGGTGCTCAGAACATCAAGCTGTTTTCAAAAATAATAATAATAAAAAGAAAGAAAAAATGTTTCAACAATATCCAAAAAGCAATTAGATTACCTTGAGTGGCAGGAACGAGCCTCTGAAAATCTCAAGACCTACTGAGCCCAGTAGAGGGTTCTCTTAACATTAAATCATAATGGAATCTATGGCTTGTGGGTGGTTGGGATAAGAAAATAAACTAAGTGCTGACGTTTTAAGATGTTTTTGGAAGCCTTAGAGCTTGGGAGTAAAGCGTTTGCTAAAGATAACAGAACACAAACACTTTGGGTGATTATGTACATATGCGTGTAAAAATATAAAAACCTTTCATTGTCAGTAAGTAGGAGCAGGAAATAGAGGAAACAACAGACGTGTGAAGGAAACAAAAAGCAAAGGCTTTTATAAAAGAAGGAAAACAACAAATTCTCCCAGATAGGATATATTATTGTGATCTAGATCTGCCCTTGCTACCCACCCCAAGCTTACTCATTTTTCCCTTTGAGAAGGTACACAAATCAGAGAAAACGTACAGTCTGATTTGTAAGTCAGAAGACCTTGCTTCCTGCCCTAAATGTGGTCACCATCCTACCAGAGCGCCGTTTCTTTATGTACGAAGTTCCTCAGTGCAATCTTGATCTACGAGTCTGTGCAGGCTGAGCAGGGCATGGCAGAGAGTTAAAGTACTCTGGTCAATCAGCCTAGGTTTACCCTTTTCTATAAGTAAAATGGGCAGTGTTTTACTAAAATGACCTCAATAATTCATGTCCTGTTGCCCTTAAAGAATGATTTTAACCACTTGTGAAATTATTGAGGTATGTTTAAATTGTAAAAAGGCCACATGCCTTTGACCAGTAGCAAGCTGGACAAAGAGAAGGGGCAGCAGAGTGCCAGCCCTTACAGTTCCACATCTTGTGCAACCCCCAGGCAACACTGAGTCACGTATAAAGATTGTGTTCAGGGCTTCCCTGGTGGCGCAGTGGTTGAGAGTCCGCCTGCTGATGCAGGGGACACGGGTTCGTGCCCCGGTCCGGGAAGATCCCACATGCCGCGCAGCGGCTGGTCCCGTGAGCCATGGCCGCTGAGCCTGTGCGTCCGGAGCCTGTGCTCCGCAACGGGAGAGGCCATAACAGTGAGAGGCCCGCGTACCGCAAAAAAAAAAAAAAAAAAAAAAAAGATCGTGTTCAGCATCAGATCATCTCTCTTCTCAGTGTTTCTCTTAGCACTCCACCCTGTAGGCCTCAGGATATCCCCTGATTAAAGAACTCCATCTTGCCTGTTCTTTCTTCGGGTTACTCAGCTTTTGTCTGACCAACCTAGCCCCAGTTTCTCATCCCAATAACCACCACAAAAGGTATTTATTTCTGCAACAAAGACTAGTATTTACAATGGTGATATGTTGAACTGTGAATTTCTTGCATCAGTGCTATTTTGGGTTACAGGCCTTTTTAAGAACTCTTGACATTTTGCCATTTGAGTAATTCTTGCTTTGTTTTAATGGATGTTTTAGCTTTGGGTGTGCCCCCCCCTCCGAAAGAGCCTGGGGACAAAGGCTTGTTTATGGGTAATTCATCAGGGAAGGAAAGAGGTAAGACAGAAAGTAGAAGAAAGAAGGAAAAAGGCCAATAGAAGAATGTGTTACCTAATTACCCATGGTAGGTGGCTGGAGCTTGATCCAAAGTGACTTTAAGAAGAGTCATACGAAATATGCCTCAGAACTGTCCACCATGGGACAAAGGAGAAAACATTCATCTATCAGCTTCCAGTTCCATTGGTTAGGAGTGGGCTCCTGGGTGTTAACTCCCCAACCTCCCTGTGTGCCTGGATGAGCGCCCAGAACACCCTTGCAGCACAGGAGAAGCCCCACGGCAGAAGCAGAGCTCTGAGATGAGTCTGAGCAAGTTGTCAGGATGCACTTGAATGAAACTTAAGCAAAGGTTCACTGAACTGGTTTTTGTAGCAGTGGCTGGAGAAGAGGTGGGACAAACAGAATGTAAAGTAGTACATAAGAGGTGTCAGATCCACTGGAGAAGGCCAGTTCTGATAACCCTAGCTTCCAGGGTAGTCTCTTCTCAAGACGCACAGTGTGGGGCTGGATAAAATACTCTCCCTAAGGGCGGTTAACCAAATAACCAAGTCACACATCTTTTTGTTCCCATTTGGCTTCATTAACAAGAGAGCCCTGGGTGACAAATGGGCCTCCCTGGCCATGAGTTACTCTCAGATGTAGGCAAGTTCTGAAATGTCACCAACTGTTCAGTAAAATGAATAAGGGTAAAAGCATTAGATGGTCTATAATAAAATCTAAATCTCGAGAGGGATTACAGAGTAAAACATTCTGATTTCTTCATTTCTCATGTTTTCTTTTTCTTTTCCAAAGGAAGCCAAGCTCTAAGAAACACTAAGAAAAGCAAAGAACTGCTTTGAAATAAACCAAGGTATTTAAGTGGGTGAACAGAGGATTCAGAAACCTAATTCCATGGAGGATTGTGTCTAAAAGTCAGGAAGTTAGGATTTCTTAGTGCCCCCATGAAGCTATATAATTCCAGGTTTCCTGCCTCTGTAGCTTTGCATGGTTACTCATCATTTCTTCTTAACCCTTCCATGCTAACCCAGTTCCACATTTCTTTCAACTTACCTCAAGACCTTTCTTCTACATTAACCTGTCCCTGAATCTGTCAGCCTGTGCAAGCCTCTACTTTTCTTCAACTTTGTTAATAGCCAGTGTTTCCAAACTGCTGCTTCACACACTGAGCAGATAGAATATTTAACAACATACCTCCATTTGGTTCATGTCTCCTTCACTGATGATAGAATTCATGGCCCAATTCTTCTCATCTCTACTTCATTACCTGATGTATATTTATATGAAGCATTATATAGTTTGGAAAACACCAGGCTACCTTTTAAAAAGTAATCGTGCATTTATTCAGGTATTCATTCAACAAAAATATATTAAGCACTTACTCCAAAGCAGGTGCTTGGGCTGTGAGACATATGGAGAAGACAAACAGTGTTCCTGCTTCAAAGAACTTAAGTGGGGCAAGGAATGGGGTACACACAAAGCATGCAACCTGGTTTTAAAAATTCAAAACTTGAAAGCTGAATAATGTTCTAAGAATGAAACAGTGCTGAGGTGGAGAATGACAGAGTGGACTTCAAACCCAGTGTTCAAGGAAGTGCTCTCTGGGAAGGTGACACTTAAGCTGATCTAGCTCCAAGGAGGGCTTGGGAGGAGAGTATATTAGGAGAGGGTATAGCATAGGAAAATCCCCTGAGTTGAGTGGGCATATGAAGGAGGACAGTGCCCAAGAGAAGCCTAGAGGGATGGGCAGGGCTGTCTCATGCTGGGCCTTGTGGCATGGTAAGGATTGTGGCTTTTTTCATATGTGCAATGGCAATCCCTTGAAGGATTTTATGAAGAAGAATGGCATAATTGGATTTGCTTCAAAATGATTACTTTACGGTGTGGAAATTGGTTTGGAAAGGGCAAAGACAGAAATGCAGGAATCGGTTGAAGAAGGTGGTTCAGGCAAAAGATGACTGGTGACCTTCACTAAGAAAGAAAATGAAAGAGTCAACATGTATTTTTGAAAATAAATTGTCAGGTATTGAAGAAGAGTAAGAAAAAATCCTTTCCTTATTGTGTACTGTCTTGGGTGTAATTAAATTTTTTGGTATGCTTATCTTCTCTCATCCACCAAATTAATGGCTCTTCAGAGTAGGGTCAATTTTTTATATGTATTGTATATTTTTCTTAAATTTCTGAGAACAAGACAGATGTTCAATAAATACTTTTTTCCTTGTCCATCTTATATTAACTAGGCTACAAGATACTTTGTTGAAATTATATTAGATGCCAGAATATCTTGAGTGCTTTCAAGTCCTTCCAATGTTGTTTTTATTACTCTGTTACTTGGTGAATGGATGCTAAAAACCAGAAGGTTGACTTTTTTGTGGGTGTTTCATAAAAATGGGAAATCTCTCTGTTGGTTTAGCATTGATACTATCAAACTATTAAGCGTGGTTTCCAAAAGAACACAAACTTGGCACCTAAAATAGGGCATGGTGTGTCCTTGAAGTTGGAAAAGATCAAAGGATACTTAATCCGTGTAGACTCTGGATAACTTTTATAATACAAAGTCAAAATCTACTCAAGATAGTTGCAAGCTGAGCCTTCTTAGAGTAGGAACACTTTCTCCAGGCACATTCTAAAGGGAAAACTCATCTACACACTTCCCTGTCATAGACCTTCCCTCTTAGGGACATCCGTTTTCTTCCCAGGTACCAACATTCACTCGCAAGTAAAAGCCCAATAAATTTACTCACAGTTCTTGAAGGTTATATTTCCCAGGAATATTTGGTGCCAAAAGTACTTCCACAGGTTAATTTTCAGATGTGGAAGAGCTAAAGGGATAGTGCTCTTCCTAAGGAAATCCTAGGGCAAAGATGACTCTGTCTGCTGCTCTGACTTAAATGAAGTTTGGGAGTGTCTGAATCCAAAACTCCTAAGTAGACCTGGCTGAGGACAAGTTGGGAGGATCTTGGCAGCCCACATATCCAGGAACTTTCCTTCAAATTCAGAGGCCCCCTGTTTTCTCTACAGCATCCCTCTATCTATAGCTTTTAAAGAATTCCAGAAAAACTATACTGCCTTCAACCATAGAGGCTCTCAGCCTCTTCTGCTTAGAACTGGAAGATCTAGATGCAGAGGGAGGTTCTTCTCTCTTGTGTTGATAAGGTTTATCATTTATGCTGTCTAACATTTGAAGAGACTAGTCAAATATTTGGAAGTATCAGATAACAGCCAACATACTCAGACTTAAAAGCTCAGCTTGGGAATCAGAGTCGTCACATTTATTAATAGTCCCACAAGAGTAAGAGTGTCTACTGGACCCAAGTTGACCTGCATGATTCTCTCCTTACTGATTAGCACGCTGCTACTATGTCCAGTGGTTCCCTGATTCTAACACTGACTCTGAATTAGAAATTTTCATGTTATGCTCTTGACATCACCTCTATGGAACATCAGTACATGACTGTAGCTTCACACCTTTTGTCACCTCTTGCACACTGACAGGCTTTCATATGTGAACAGTGATCACCAATCATGAGCCTTTCCTACACCCTCTCATGTTTCAACCATTAGTAGTCCTCTATGCTTTGCTTGTTTAACTTTAATGACATGGTAATGACCTCTAAAAGCTCTTTGCAGAGCTCTAGGTCATATGAAATTTCTCTCTATGATGAGAAATGTTCCATCTCCATGCAGACCCATTCATACTAGTTTTAACATCTGAGCCACATGAGGGAAATATCCCTTTCTTTTATGAGAGTCTTTCAAATATTTTGAGTCAGCCATATTTCAGCCAAATATTTTGGAGTCAGTCAGTGTTCAACTATATGTCTTCTTTACACTAACAGGCCCCAATTATTTCAACCATTCCTGTTAAGAAAGGTTTTAAGATGCTTTACTGTCCTGTGTGCTCCCCAATCACTATAGCTTTTCAAACATTTCTTTCACTGACTGAAGCATAGCACAGAATACCATAACGCAAATAAGGAACAGGGAAATGACAAAACTTCCTCCTCCTTCATACTAGGTCCTATTCAGATCAAGGTGACACTTTCTTATCACCGGATCACTTCTCAGATGTTGATATTTATTTGCCATAACTCCAACTAAAAACCCTAAACAGGCTTCAAGGTATTCCTGTCATGTTCTTCTCGTGCTCTTAAACTATTGTTATTTGTTTCATGAATGTATAACTTAATTTTATTTATCCTTGTTTGATAAATATTCCTTTTTTATATTGACTTGTTTCTTACAAAAAATTTTTTTGGAGTACCTGCTATATGATATTCACTATGCTACTCAATGGGAAGATAACTTTGAACTAGATATCATAGTCCCTACTTTTCAGAGTTTATAATCTAAGGGAAACAAAAGAAGTAACTATTTTATTACAAATGACTATAATGAGCGCTTGAACTAAAGGAGTAACTAAGGGTGTTATTGGAGTATATAGGAGGCAGGTCAGGGAGGTATTTCTGGAATAAGTGGCACCTGACTTAAGAAGTTAGCAATATGAAGCAGGAAAGGAGGAACAGTTCAAGCAAAGGAACTTCTTAGCAAATGTCCAGATATGAGACTGAGCGTGGTGTTTGTTGAGACTGATAGATCAGTAGGTAGAGCTGATACTGATATATAGGCTAAGCGGAGGATACTACTGGGAGATGACTCCAGGAATAGAAGTAGGTTCCAGGTTTCAGGTATAACCTGAAAGAAATTGGTAGCCATTAAAGCCTTTGATAGAAGGAAGTGATAGGATCACTCTCATATTTTAGAAAAATTACTTTGGCTATTGTGTTAAAAATAAACTCATGTCAGGGAAATAAGATAGGAAATTATGGCAGCTATCTGGGCAAAAGATTATGGGGACCTAAACTAGGGAGTTGGTAGAGGGTAGGCTTTAAGGACATGAAGGATATAAGGACATATGCTATCAGGGTGTATTTCTTATATTAGATGACATTTGGCTGATAGAATTAATAGGTTTAGGTGTTTGTGTATTGGAAGATTGCTGAGGATGAGACAAGTAAGGACTAATAGCTAGCTCTCTGGCTTGGAGAAGTGTATTGGTTGTATTATCCATTGAAAAAAGAATCAGGTTTGGAAATCAATAAGAATAAGAAAAATTTGGATATACTGGGTTAAAATAAATGTATTGTTAAATTAAAAAAAAATAAGAGTAAGAGATTAGTTTTGGACATGTTGTATCTGGGTTCCTGTGGGTCATTCAAATGTAGATGTTCAAAAAGCACATATATATATGGGTTTGGAGCTTAGTTACCTAACCTGGGATATAAAAAATAATAATAAATCTGTGAGTCAGTATACATGCACTGATTGGAATGAGAGACTGAGTGAGTCAAGACGGAGAATTGTAGAATGAGAAAAAAATAAGCTCTGGACAGAATGCAGATAAATTTCACCACTGTGAAAAGATGAGGGAAAGAATGGAAAATCCAAAAGGAGGATGAAAGGTATGGTCATAGAGATAATGTTAAAAAACAAACAAACAGCAGAATGTGTTATTATGGAAGACGAAGGAAGAGAGTGTTTCAATGGAAGCAGTAAAGAGTGTCATATGGTGCAGAGACTCACGACCATTAGATTTAAAAACAGGAATTTGTTAGAGACCATGATGAGAGTAGCTTCAGTGGAGTGGTGAGGAAAAAAGCATTGGGTTAAAGAGTAGAGGGGATGATGAAATAGAATAATAATATAATATAATAATATGAGAGTGATATTACAGACAACAGGCTACAAAAGGAAGATGAGATATAGGATAGTAGCAAAAATAGGACTTTTTAAAGGCAGAAAAGATGAGAGCAAATTTAAATAATAATGGGGAAAAGCCTCTAGTAGAGAAAGGAGAATGAGAGGATGCAAAATAAAACAAGGTGCCTGTGAAAGCCAGGATTTTCTTTTCTGATGCTTCTGAAAATAGTAACGTAGATTTTGCTTAAATCACTCCAGTGACTACATTGTCATCATTTCCATTTTTTTAGACAGGTTTTGTTTCTTTTGGGTTTTTTGTTTGTTTTTAACTTAAAATCATTTTATTCTGGTATAAAGTTGCACATATGTAGGACCAAGAAGTCTAACGATCTAATGTACAGCATGATGACTACAGTCAAGACTGTACTGGAACCTGGAAATGTGCCAAAAGGGTAGGTCAGGTGCTCTCATCGCACACACCCAAAGGTAACCATGTGAGAAGGTGAATATGTCAATCAGCTTGACTGTAGTAATCATTTCACTGAGTATATGTGCATCAAATCATCACCTTAAATATACACAATTTTTAAAAATAAAAGATGAAAAGACAAAATACTCCTTATGGGATCAAAATATTCCTAGTGAACAATTTTGTTAAAAATAATGCCTTATATTTAGGAAATTCTGTGTTTCTCTATTCATTTATTCATTACACCAACATTCACAAAGGCTAACTAAATATTACAGACACTGGGCCAAGTGCAGGAAATTGAAGAATAAGGCATATCCAAGCCTTCAAAGAAACAAGAGCATATATAGAAAAGAGACATTAATAATCACTCTCTTTAGTGCTCATGTTGCCATCTGATGCCTCATTGAATGAAGTTAATTCACTTTAAAAAGCTCTTCACAGCAGCTCTTCAACACTTGAAGACATATATTACGCCTCCACTTGATTACTCTGGCAACCATGCAAAATTCTAAGATATTCAATGTGGAAAACAAATCTTTCATTATTTAGATAGTCTTTTGTGTAATGAATGAGCTGTTAAAATGTGACAAGGATGGAAAACAATACTAATCATAATTAAATATGAACAGATTGTTAATCTAGACACAATTGATCCTGAATCATATTAAAATGGCATTAGCTTAGGACTTCCCTGGTGGCACAGTGGTTAAGAATCCACCTCCCAAAATCAGGAACACATGTTCAAGCCCTGGTCTGCGAAGATCCCACATGACGCGGAGCAACTAAGCCTGTGAGCCACGACTACTAAGCCCGTGCTGTAGAGCCCACGAGCCACAACTACTGAAGCCCACGTGCCTAGAGCCCGTGCTCCACAACAAAGGAAGCCACTGCAATGAGAAGCCTGTGCACCACAACGAAGAGGAGCCCCCTCTCACTGCAACTAGAGAAAGCCTGCGCGCAGCAAAGCAGACCCAAAGAAGCCAAAAATAAAATAAATAAATTTATTTTAAAAAAATGGCATTAGCTTATTTTGGCAACTGAACCTTGATCTTGGCAAATAATGAGATTTTAGTCACCTGTTCTTGAATTTTATGCACAACATTTAAGCCAATACCCTCCTGTCTTGCTCATATTCAGTTGATATTGACAGTGAAAATATGACTTCTCAACTTTTTTTTTTGTTTTGCGGTATGCGGGCGCCTCACTGTTGTGGCCTCTCCCGTTGCGGAGCACAGGCTCCGGACGCACAGGCTCAGCGGCCATGGCTCACGGGCCCAGCCGCTCCGCGGCATGTGGGATCTTCCCAGACCGGGGCACGAAGCCGTGTCCCCTGCATCAGCAGGCGGACTCTCAACCACTGCGCCACCAGGGAAGCCCTCAACTATTTTTTAATACATTTCATTTCAGTTCATAACGTTGTTACAAATTATGTTAACCTTTAAATTTTTCATTCTATTAAATGCACTGCTTTCTTTAGAAAATTTAACTTATCTTGATATCGATTAAAATGATCTATTAAGACATCAAATAGCACAGGACTGAATATAAATTTGAGAACTATTTAGCCTGATGTCAGTAGATAATATTCTTTAGGGCTTTTGGTTTAATTATTCAGAAAGTGGTCCAACAGAACTCATCTAAATTGCATTTTTCACCACTTATACTAAAGACTATTATGAGAGACTTTTAAAGTTTCTGATAGAAATTCCAGAAATCTGAGTCTTAGAGGAAATATGTTAACCACAGGGGAAAAATCCACCATTTTTTAGTCAAAGGTTAATTTAATGGTAGAAGGTCAGTGGGTCATAGAACTTCCATTACTTTAACCAAAGAAACCAAAACCAAAACTAAAGCAAAAGAAACAAAAACACAAAAACCATCAACATAGCAAAACAAAATATAAACAATTTTCTCCAGGCATAGCAAGGCTTGTCCTACTCAAACAGTGATTTTCCTCCTGTCTTCACTTTGAGGTTTTAAATGTCAGCTAACAACCTTCTTGGCTTCTTTTTCTGGTACCAGCTATTTCTAAAACCTCATGGAGACTGCTTCCCCATATACATATAATCAGGAGTTTTATAGCTAAAAATATTGTTTCCGTTTAATATTCTGATTACATCTGTAAAGTTCTAAGCCATATCTACCTCTACATTTTAGTCTTATTTCTGCTATAATAGAGAAATATTGCTCATCTTGATGTGTAATTTTAAATAACTATGGTAAAATTCTTTAAAAATCACAAGTTCGTTCTTATTAACATTATATATTAATGTTAATATAATATTAATACATTATTATAGAAAATGTGAAAATAGAGAAAATATAAAGATGAAAATAATGTAATTGTTTTATTTAATAATGTAATTGTTAACATTTTTATTGTTAATAATTGTTAACATTCTGGTAAAATATCTAGTGACATTTTAAATACTAAATATGTTTACAAAATATGGATCATATATTACAAATTTACTTTTTTGCACTTACAAATATATCTTGAATTTTCAGGGTTGCTTAAATTTTTTCCTACAGAATGATATGGAGGATAATAGAATTTAATCACATGGATGCACTATAATATATTTAATCCATGTGCTTATTTATAGATTTTATGTTTATTTTTCACTATCTTTAAATATTATGTAATAAATTGCTATATGTATCTCTGATTATTTTACAAGACATATTTCTAGAAGTAGAACACTGTACCTAGGTCAAAAAATCTGCATTTTTTAATGCTTTTAATACATATTTCCAAACACCTCTACAAAGTTACCATTATCATAAACTGTATGGCTTTTAGCAATATTATTGATATTTACTTGGCTTATTTTATCATGTATCTATTCATTCATGAATCCATCTTATTTTTTGAAGTATTTCAAAGTAAACTGAAGATATCAGTACACTTTCCCCTAAATACTTCAGCATACAGAATTAGTGTTCAATGTCTGTTTACAGGTTTTTCTTTTAATATAACAATGCTCAAATCATAGGCCATTTTCGGTGAGTTTTGCCTAATGCATATGCCTGTGTAGCCCAAACTACTATCAAGATGTACAACACTACAGTATAAGTTCTGCCCTCCTATACTTTGACTGATCCTTTTTTTTTTTGGCTGCCTGGTATGTGGGATCTTAGTTCCCCAACCAGGGATCGAACCCGTGCCCCCTTCAGTGGGGGGCGTGAAGCCTTAACCACTGGACCACCAGGGAAGTCCCCATGACTGATCCTTTTTAAAACTTCTCTTTTTCTCACCTCTCACATGTACTGATAACATGATAACAAGTCTGACCAAGACTATCTCAAATTGGCTTTCATTTTCTTCTGCTGCTCCTCTCATTATCCCCTTTGCTTTGCCAGACTTCTACAAAAGCGCTCCAAACACTTTCTTTACTTCTGATCAGGTTCCACTTCAGTCCATTTTTCATATGGCAGATTGAAAGATCTTTCACAAATATAAATTGAGTTTTGTCGCTCTCCTGATTTTAGTTCGTTCAGACTTCTTACTATGGTTTCCAACTCCTGCGTGACCTATTCACAGCTTCCTTTCCACCCGCGTTCCTCGTCTAGCTCCCACTTGGTCTTTACACTTTAGCCTTACTGGTCTGCTCCCAGTACTTTCTTTTCTCAGGACTTTTCACACCTGTTTATTCCCCCGTCACCCCCCTCCTGGAACGCTGTAGCTCCCTCTCATTAAACTAACTGTTGTCTCTATCCATCTCTTTCCAATGGAGTCCTCCCTGACAACTTACTCTATCCTCCCAACTCCTCCCCTCCATTGCTGATCTCTCAGATCACCCCTTGTGTTCTGTTCTTCAAGCACTTATTGTTGTGTACAATTAGAAAATGAACTTTCTTATTTCCCGTGTTTCTCAGCCACTAGACTGTACACTCTACAAAGGTAATGCAGGTTCGTGTACCACTTTCTCATGCTTTTCTCCTCACACCACAGTGGGTGCTTAACGTATTATCAGCAAATTGTGCAACAAATGAATGAACTGAAAAATCCTTAAGTTTTGCCTTCTTAGCCACAAGCTGCTAAGGAAATCTCTAGTGAAATTTCTTTCACATGTTTATTATATATATATGTGTGTATATATACATATTATTATATATATATATGTAATCCATGTATTCTAAACATGACTGAAAATGTACAAATGCTTCATAAGATATATGATGAAGAAAAATAATAATCTAATTTGGGGCTGACAGACAGAAGGAAGGAGTGGTTAGTCCTGATCTACACTCAGTAACATGATTTTTTCCCATTACACTATAAAGAATCTTTCTGTATCAGCCCCTGTTTCTTTTTCTTTCATCTGAAATCTATAGCTCTAACATACCCTAGCACCAATATTAACACACAATATTACTTTATCAACACTTTGCAAGTGTACAAAGGCAACAGGATACACAATTATAAAGAATCTATCATGAAACAGAAACTGTTGATGGGGAAGGTGTTAATTTTTCTTCCTGCTTCATACCAATAGCTCAAAAATCATACCACGGCTTTAGCAACTTGTTAATTTTTTATGACATGTGGATAAAAATATGACATGTGGACAAAAATTACGTATGAAGTAGCAACAGCATTTTTAAGTAGGGAAATTCTTTCTGACAACTTTTCTTGTAAACTGTGACCATATAATTGTCAAAGTGAATGTGTTGAGATTTCAAGCACGTCATTGTGAATTACCTCCCCATGCCTAATATTCTGGCCACTGGAAAAGAAGGTGCAAGAAATGCTAAACTGCAATGTGGCAAAGGTGAGTAAAGAAATATCCATTTGCCTGCTCTATTCTGCTACAAAGAAAGGAGTAGAGAATTGAGTTCTGATTCATTTCCTTACTTTTTAGTCTCTAATGTGAGCTCCAAACTATTCTTATTTTCTAGCAACACAGCATGGTGGCAGGGAAATGGATGCAAAGCCGACATCTAACAGCTTTGTCATGTCTCCATTTCTTGAGTTTTATTCAATTTGTGAAGAAATCCCATTCATTCATTGAAGGAACTAAAAATCTGCTTTAATGCCCTCACAGGATGATATAATTAAGAAGATCTGGGGACTAGAGAGACTCAAAATACTCTTCCAACTCTACTTCTAAGAACTTTATGACTAGGAAAATTATGACTTTGCTAAATCTCAACTTTATTAGCTTTAAAACAGGGTAAAATTAGTACTCAACTCTCAGAAGTGGGTTTTGAATATTAAAAGATATGATGTATGTACATTGCTTTCCAATTTACCCAAATGTTAATTACTATTGTTTTTGGTGATATTATTTTTATTCCCATTGCTTTGGACTCAATGAGTTATAGGAATGAACTTTACATTCTTGCCTAGGATCATACCAAAGTTATAAAATTTCTCTGAATCACAGAAGAAAACAATAAAAAGAGAAAAGAGTAGTTTGTATATTTAAATTCAAATTAATGTTGCTCCTTGGTTAGACAGAATATTAAACAGCCATATAATATAGTTAGTCATGTCATCATAGCTGGTCTATGGTGAACAGCACAAGATTAAAGAAAATAGAAGTACTGATAGGCTAAAGATATTGTGTTTTCTAAGTCTTGTTCAGCATTATGACGTTCAGTACTAATTTGACAGCCAAAGTGGAATTCATAAAAACAGAGTTTTCAAGGTTTCAGAAATCACCCAAGCCATTTGTCTTATTTTACAGATGAGAAAACTGGGGGATTAAGAGGTACAAACAACTATATATAAAATACATAAACTACAAGGATATATTGTACAGCACAGGGAGTATAGCCAATATTTATAATAACTGTAAATGGAGTATAACCTTTTAAAATTGTGAATCACTACGTTATACAACTGAAACTTATATAATACTGTAAGTCAACTATACCTCAATTAAAAAAAAGAAAACTGATTGTTTAGTTAACCAAATAAAGTTACTTGAGGAGGTCATACACTTGGTTAGTCAAAAAGACAGGACTTCAACTTAATAAACTTATCTCACATTTCGGCACTGGTAACATTCACACCAACTACTGCTCTAGTCTCCCAGTTTGGAAGTCATCTTTAAACTTTCTTTTTATGCTATTTCTTATATATAGCCTAGCACCAGCCCTGGTTGTTTATTTCTTTGAAATGTCTATCAGGTTGATCTTCTCCTCTCTGTTCATACCTGAATTGCAACAAAAGCTTCCTTGCTGGGTTCTTTTCCATTGTTTTTCTTCCTCCTCAAATGTATCCTAACTATAATTACCAGTCTCTCTATAATGTAACTTCCATCATGGCTCTCCAGTGTTCAAGAATTTCCAAAGGCTTTATACCAATCATTTGAACAAGTGTAAAGTTCTCGACCCAAATTTCCATGTCTTTAGAACATGGCTCTTCCCAGCCAGTCTTATTTCTGACATTGCTCATGCAGGCACAAATCTTGCACCCAGTTGTGCTGGTTTCCTCACTATCCCCTAAATATGCCATTTTTCATTTCCATTCCTGAGTCTTTATTCACACTATTACCATAAACCATGCCTCTGCCCCCATCCCATTCAATTTATCTAAATCTTTCTCATTCTTCGAGGCTCAGATACCTTTTTTCCTCGATGACGTTTCTAACACACAGGTTTTGTAACTCTCTAAGCATTTATTGCCTGTGTATTGGCTGCATACCTCTAAGTTCTTTGTCTTTCTGTTATTTTATTATTGGTAGTGTGCCCCTTAATAGTGACAGGGAAGGTTTCTACAACCGTTTTCAAACAGCTTTATGGTTAGATAGTAATATCTAATTCAGAAAAATGTTCAAGATCTTTGCCTCCCTCATAGATCCCAATCCATAGAGAGAAATGGAGGCCTCTTCTAGTCAATATAGCTCCAGGTGTGAATGTTTCAAACTGGGATTTGGTGTCATCTTCACGACAATTACTCTGTGGTCATTAAAAACTGTCTGCCTTTGAGAGTTTCTCTCTTTTCTCTTTTCCCTCCATGGTTTTTGAGTAACTAGGATCTCTCTGTTTGACCCAGAAGGTGCCACTTCACCTCCTTCAGCTGTGAATTAGTTACCTCCATCTTGCTTCACCTGAGATTGGAGGTAGGAAAGCACCTGGATTTCGTATGTAGAGAGTATAAGAAATACAAAAACTTCATACTACTTCTCTTTATATGGCTCCTGGCTCTTATTCTAAAAGAGTATTTTTCCCTTCCTTTGTCCTAAATATCATCATCATCTCATGTTTGCTCCCAAGTGTAACCTTGATTCAGAGAAAGGGGACGAGCATGTGCCAGACTGAAGGAAGGAAGGGGAGAGAGGAGAAAAATAATCTGACTCACCACATGCTGTAGTGTTTTCTCTTTTTAACTTGACTGTAAGCTACTTGGATGCAAAAACTTGCCTCTGAATTCTTCTGCCTAACATACTGCTCTACATAGTAAAATTTCAATGAACACCTTCTTATCAAAAACTAATATTCGAGGACTGGTTCAAGATGGTGGAGTAGAAGGACGTGTGCTTACTCCCTCTTGTGAGAGCCCTGGAATCACAACTAACTGCTGAACAATCATTGACAGGAAGACACTGGAACTCATCGAAGAAGATACCCCACATCCAAAGACAAAGGAGAAGCCACAATGAGATGGTAGGAGTGCAATCACAATAAAATCAAATCCCATAACCGTTGGGTGAGTGACTCACAAACTGGAGAACAATTATACCACAAAAGTCCACCCACTGGAGTGAAGGTTCTAGGCCTCATGTCAGGTTTCCAAACGTGGGGGTCTGGGAGAAGGAATTTCCAGAGAATCAGACTTTGAAGGCTAGCGAGATTTGATTGCAGGACTTTGACAGGACTGGGGGAAACAGAGATTCCACTCTTGGAGGGCACACACAAAGTAGTGTGTGCATCAGGACCCAGGGGGAAGGAGCAGTGACCCCACAGGAGACTACCAGACCTACCTGCTAGTGTTGGAGGGTCTCCTGCAGAGCTGGGGAGTGGCTGTGGCTTACTGCGGGGACAAAGACACTGGCAGCAGAAGTTCTGGGAAGTACTCCTCCCATAGCCCTCCCAGAGTCCACCATTAGCCCCACCAAAGAGGCTACAGCCTCCAGTGCTGGCTCACCTCAGGGCACCACACCCATCAGCAGACAAGCAGATTAAAGTTTTACTGAGCTCTGCCCACCAGAGCAACACCCAGCTCTACCCACCACCAGTCCCTCCCATCAGGAAGCTTGCACAAGCCTCTTAGATAGCCTCATCCACCAGAGGACAGATAGCACAAGCAAGAAGAACTATGATCCTGTAGCCTCTGGAAGGAAAACCACATTCACAGGAAGATAGACAAAATGAAGAGCAGAGGACTATGTACCAGATGAAGGAACAAGATAAAACCACAGAAAAACAATTAAATGAAGGGGAGATAGGCAACCTTCCAGAAAAAGAATTCAGAATAATGATAGTGAAGATGATCAAGGACTCAGAAAAAAATGGGGGCAAAGACCGAGAAGACACAAGAAATGTTTACCAAAGACCTAGAAGAATTAGAGAACAAACAAACAGATAAGCAATGCAATAACTGAAATGAAAAATACACTAGAAGGAATCAATAGCAGAATAACAGGCAGAAGAACGGATAAGTGATCTGGAAGACAGAATGGTGGAATTCACTGCTGCGGAACAGAAAAAAGAAAAAAAGAATGAAAAGAAATGTAGATAGCATAAGAGACCTCTGGGACAACGTTAAACACACCAACATTTGCATTATAGGGGTCCCAGAAGGAGAAGAGAGAGAGAAAGGACCCAAGAAAATATGTGAAGAGATTATAGTTCAAAACTTCCCTAATATGGGAAAGGAAATAGTTAATAAAGTCCAGGCAGCACAGAGAGATTCATACAGGATAAATCCAAGGAGAAACATGCCAAAACACATATTAATCAAACTATCAAAAATTAAATACGAAGAAAAATTATTAAAAGCAACAAGGGAAAAATGACAAATAACATACAAGGGAACTCCCATAAGATTAACAGATGATTTATCAGCAGAAATTCTACAAGCCAGAAGCAGGTAGCACAGTATATTTCAAATGATGAAAGGGAAGAACCTACAACCAAGATTACTCTACCCAGCAACGATCTCATTCAGATTCGGTAGAGAAATCAATAGCTTTACAGACAACCAGAAGCTGAGAGAATTCAGCACGACCAAACCAGCTCTACAACAAATGCTAAAGGAACTTCTCTAAGTGGGAAACACAAGAGAAGAAAAGGACATACAAATACAAACCCAAAACAATTAAGAAAATGGTCATAGGAACATACATATCGATAATTACCTTAAATGTGAATGGATTAAATGCTCCAACCAAAAGAAACAGGCTCACTGAATGGATAAAAAAACAAGAACCATATATATGCTGTCTACAAGATGCAGACTTCAGAACTAGGAACACAAATAGACTGAAAGTGAGGGGATGGAAAAATATTCTCCAAGGAAATGGAAATCAAAAGAAAGCTGGAATAGCAATACTCATAGCAGATAAAATAACTTTAAAATAAAGAATGTTATAAGAGACAAGGAAGGACACTACATAATGATCAAGGGGTCAATCCAAGAAGAAGATATAACAATTATAAATATATATGCATCCAACATAGGAGCACCTCAATACATAAGGCAAATGCTAACAGCTATAAAAGAGGAAATCGACAGTAACACAATAATAGTGGGGGACTTTAACACCTCACTTACACCAAAAGACAGATCATCCAGACAGAATATTAATAAGGAAACACAAGCTTTAAATGACACAATAGACCAGATAGATTTAATTGATATTTATGGGACATTCCATCTGAAAACAGCAAATTACACATTCTTTTCAAGTGCACATGGAACATTCTCCAGGACAGATCACATCTTGAGTCACAAATCAAGCCTCAGTAAATTTAAGAAAATTGAAATCTTATCAAGTATCTTTTCCGACCACAATGATATGAGATTAGAAATCAATTACAGGGAAAAAAACGTAAAAAACACAAACATGTGGAGACTAAACAATACGTTACTAAGTAACCAAGAGATCACTGAAGAAATCAAGAGCAAATCAAAAAATACCTAGAGACAAATGACAATGAAAACACGACGATCCAAAACCTATGGGATGCAGCAAAAGCAGTTCTAAGAGGGAAGTTTCTAGCAATACAATCCTACCTCAAGAAACAAGAAAAATCTCAAATAAACAATCTAACCTTACACCTAAAGGAACTAGAGAAAGAAGAACAAACAAAACTCAAAGTTCGTAGAAGGAAAGAAATCATAAAGATCAGAGCATAAATAAATGAAACAGAAACAAAGGAAACAATAGCAAAGATCAATAAAACTAAAAGCTGGTTCTGAGAAGATAAACAAAATTGATAAACCTTTAACCAGACTCATCAAGAAAAAGAGGGAGAGGAGTGAAGTCAATAAAATTAGAAATGAAAGAGGAGTAATTACAATAGACACCACAGAAATACAAAGCATCATAAGAGACTATTACAAGCAACTCTATGCCAATAAAATGGACAACCTGGAAGAAATGAACAAATTCTTAGTAAGGTATAAGGTATAAGCTTTCAAGACGAAACCAGGAAGAAATAGAAAATATGACAGACAAATCACAAGTAATGTAATTGAAACTGTAATTAAAAATCTTCCAACAAACAAAAGTCCAGGACCAGATAGCTTCACAGGTGAATTCTATCAAACATTTAGAGAAGAGATAACACCCATCCTTCTCAAGCTCTTTAAAAAAACTGCAGAGGAAGGAATACTTCCAAACTCATTCTAAGAGGTCATCATTACCCTGATACCAAAACCAGACAAAGATACTACAAAAAAAGAAAATTACTCACCAATATCACTGATGAATATAGATGCAAAAATCCTCAACAAAATACTAGCCAACAGAATCCAACAACACATTAAAGGATGATATGCCAAAATCAAGTGGGGTTTATCCCAGGGATTCAAGGATTCTTCAATATATGCAAATCAATCAATGTAATACACCATAAAACAAATTGATGCACCATGTGATCAACTCAATAGATGCAGAAAAAGCTTTGGACAAAATTCAACACCGATTTATGATAAAAACTCTCCAGAAAGTGGGCATAGAGGGAAACTACTTCAACATAATTAAGGCCATATACAACAAACCCAAAGCAAACATCATTCTCAATGGCGAAAAACTGAAAGCATTTCCTCTAAGATCAGGAACAAGACAAGGATGTCCCCTCTCATCACTGTTATTCAACATAGTTTTGGATGTCCTAGCCACGGCAATCAGAGAAGAAAAAGAAATAAAAGGAATACAAATTGGAAAAGAAGAAGTAAAACTGTCACCATTTGCAGATGACATGATACTATACATAGAGAATCCTAAAGATGCCACCAGAAAATTACTAGAGCTAATCAATGAATTTGTTAAAGTTGCAGGATACAAAATTAATGCACAGAAATCTCTTGCATTCCTATAAACTAACAACGAAAGATCAGAAAGAGAAGTTAAGGAAACAATCCCATTCACCATTGCAACAAAAAGAATAAAATACCTAGGAATAAACCTACCAAAGGAGGTAAAAGACCTGTACTCAGAAAACTATAAGACACTGATGAAAGAAATCAAAGATGACACAAGCAGATATGCCATGTTCTTGGATTGGAAGAATCAATATTGTGAAAATGACTGTGCACCCAAAGCAATCTACATATTCAATGCAATCCCTATCAAATTACCAATGGCATTTTTTACAGAACTAGAACAAGAAATCTTAAAATTTGTATGGAGACACAAAAGACCCCAAATAGCCAAAGCAATCTTGAGGGGAAAAAAGCAGAGCTGGGGAAACAGACTCCCTGACTTCAGACTATACTACAAAGCTACAGTAATCAAGACAACACGGTACTCACAAAAACAGAAATATAGATCAATGGAACAGGATAGAAAGCCCAGAGATAAACCCACGCACATATGGTCAACTAATCTATGATAAAGGAGGCAAGGGTATACAATGGAGAAAAGACAGTCTCTTCAATAAGTGGTGCTGGGAAAACTGGACAGCTACATGTAAAAGAATGAAATTAGAACACTCCCTAACACCATACACTAAAATAAACTCAAAATGGATTAACGGCCTAAATGTAAGACTGGACACTATAAAACTCTTAGAGGTAAGAATAGGAACAACATTCTTTGACATGAATCACAAGATCTTTTTGACACACCTTATAGAGTAATAGAAATAAAAACAAAAATAAATAAATGGGACCTAATGAAACTTAAAAGCTTGTGCACAGCAAAGGAAACTATAAATAAGACGAAAAGACAACCCTCCGAATGGGAGAGGATATTTGCAAACAGATCAATGGACAAAGGATTAATCTCCAAAATATATAAACAGCTTATGCAGCTCAATATTAAAAAAACAAACAACCCAATCAAAAAAATGGTCAGAATACCTAAATAGACATTTCTCCAACGAAGACATACAGATGGCCAAGAGGCACATGAAAAGCTGCTCAACATCACTAACTATTATAGATATGCAAGTCAAAACTACAATGAGGTATCACCTCACACTGGTTAGAATAGGCATCATCAGAAAATCTTCAAACAACAAATGCTGGACAGCGTGTGGAGAAAAGGGAACCCTCTTGCCCTGTTGGTGGGAATGTAAATTGATAAAGCCACTATGGAGAACAGTATGGAGGTTCCTTAAAAAACTAAAAATAGAACTACCATATGACCCAGCAATCCCACTACTGGGCATATACCCTGAGAAAACCATAATTCAAAAAGAGCCATGTACCACAATGTTCATTGCAGCTCTATTTACAGGACATGGAAGCAACCTAAATTCCCATCGACAGACAAATGGATAAAGAAGAAGTGGTACATATATACAATGGAATATCACTCAGACATAGAAAGGAACGAAATTGGGTCATTTGTATAAACGTGGATGGACCTAGAGACTGTCACACAGAGGGAAGTAAGTCAGAAAGAAAATCTAATATCACATATTAACAATATATGTGGAATCTAGAAAAATGGTACAGATGAACCAGTTTGCAAGGCAGAAAGAGAGATAAAGATGTAGAGAACAAACGTATAGACACCAAGGGGGGAAAGCAGAAGGGAGGGGGTGGAGGTGGTGGGATGAATTGGGAGATTGGGATTGACAAGTATACACTAATATGTGTAAAGTAGATAATTAATAAGAAACTGCTGTATAAAAAGAATAAATTAAATTAAATTAAAAAAAACTTATATTCATGACTCTTTCTTAAAAAGGGAACATTGATATATCATTATCCATGAGGATTTTTTGATTTTTTCATAGAAAATTGTTGATTAAACACACACACACACACACACACACACACACAGTTACCAAAAATAATAGATCATGCAAGCCTTGGCCCACAGAATAGGAAGAAATGTTTTAAGATCTCTTTCAGTGTTTAAAATGCCTTACCAATATTTCTTTGCTGTTTGTACTATCACTTCCTACATTTGTGGCTCTAATTTTATTGTGGTATAAAGATAATGGAAAAAATTTTGAGAATTTTATTAAATATCAAATCTTGGGGAAAAAAACATTTTCACACGCACCCAGAAACTATACAGTTCAAAAATAGCATGTAATTGTCACTACAATGGCCATGTTCGCAGCCTGGCATATATGGAACTAGTTAAAGCTGAGGTGGTGCCTGGAGTATGCTAAATTAACTTAGTCCCTCTCTTAATTGAAATGTTGTCTCTGTTTATGGGCTGCGTACCTAACCTCTTGCTTGCATTTATGATACAGATTGCCCAGTTGCTAAGATATTTTCTAATTGCTTCATTTATTCCTGAAATAGAGCATTTCACTGTGGATGCAAAGTACCCAGAACACCCCTCTTTGCCATTTTATCTAATTATATCTCTGGAACTAAGCAGCAATAAATTGAGACATCTCCCACCTTAGAGCCAATGCCAAGCTCAGTGGATCAGGGCAAAAATGCAGCTTTAGAAGCTAGTCTAAACCCAGTATTGACAACTGCTCATGGTCTGCCTGGTTCTTGAAAGTCTAAGATGGGCTGGAATGATGACTTGATAGTCAGCAGGAGTGATACTCTACTCTGAGTAGAAAATTCTTCTGATTATTACTAATATTTATTAAAAACATACAAAGTCCCAGTAAGAGTTTAACATTCATTACAATTAAACCTCATAATAATCTTTGAGGCAGGTGCTATTATTATGCCCACTTTATAGGTGAAGAAATGAGACTTTGCCCAAAGTCACACAGTCATTAAGCACTGATAATAGAACTTGATTCCTGATGTGTCTGGCTGTAGAGTTCCTGTTCCTCCCCCTTGTACTCCACTCCCTCCACCTGTATGGAAAGGAGGAGGCTCTGGCTCATTTCTCCTAGTGGCTCTGCTTTTCCCAAAGAGGGGGAGGAGAGACACCTTGGCATTGCCTGAGCTTTGCTGGGTTACCCTTCGTTTAATGATGGTAAAGAAAAATTTTACACCAGTCACTTGTTAAAAATGTCAAGGAAAACACTGTTCAAACCATTGGCAATAGGGTTCAAGACTACTGTAATAAAGACTGAATTAAATTCTATGGATGCTCAAGTCCCTTATATAAAATTATGTAGCATTTGCATGTAACCTACACATATCCTCCCATATACCTTAAATCATCTCTAGATTACTTATAATACCTAATATTATGTAAATGCTATGTAAATAGTTGGTGCGCAGCAAATTCAAATTCCGCTTTTTGGAACTTTCTGGAATTTTTTTTTTCTTATATTTTTGATCCATGGTTGGTTGAATCCATGGATGTAGTATGGAAGGTCGACCGTACTGACTTAAAAAGAGAAGAGACATCATGATGAAATTTCATATAATACCAATCTGGACTTGAATACAAGATCTGAACCATATTCACTGTGGTTAAACTGTCTGAGCTTTACTTTCCTTCAAAGGAAACACCCATGTAGAAGATAACACCTTCCCCCTTCAATTCCTTTCTTAAACGTAGAAATAGAAATTCCCAGGGGGAAAGAATCCCAAAGGTTATCTATTCCAACCTTCTTGTTTCATAGATAATGAAACAAGGACCTGGAGAAGTGAATAATTTAAATTTAAAAAGCTAATAAAGAGGTGTTTTGACTCCCTCCGTCTTTCCTAGATATTCCTTTGTCTCAGAGCCATTCACAGTGCATTATTTCTTCTCTAAAAGGAAATATTTGAAGACAGACGATTTTTCCCTTTGCCATGTTGTATTCTGAACATTATTTTTAAAACATTAATTACCTTTATAAGCACTTTCTTGGAAAATAATCAGAATCATTATTATTCTTATTGTTACTTTTTAATACCAGCACATTTCTGTTTCCCCAAACTTGAGTTTAATCCTGATTCTCACTATTAGTACTGCTAAGGGCTCCTTTTGCTGCCTTACACAATACAAATTAAAATAATTTTGTGTCTCCAAGTCTTCAGTGTAACTCTATTTTGAAGCATCTGAATTTGAGAAAAACAAAAGGAAATAAACATCTTAAGAGTAATTTTAGTTTACCTTAACCTAATTTTCCAAGGTTTATCTAAGGTTTAATTAGATTTCATTAGTTTTTAGATTTTTCATTTTGTTACTAAATGCGAAAGGAAAGCTGAAGATGTAATTACATTTTATTATCTCAGTGCTATAATCCATAACTTGAGGGTTAATGCCCAATCTACAATAAAAAAAGGAAAACAAATCTCATCAGATACACAAATGAATACAATAACATTTTTGTCAATTCAAAAAGATGTATTAATTCAGAGGAAAACATCTTATCTAAATTTCACTTGAGTTTTTTCCAATGTCCAAATCTGAGAAAACATTTGAATATTTGACTTTGGCCCTATTACTGCATATCCACAACCTCAACCTGTATGTCTTTGTCACTTTTTATTTCTGTATATTCTTTGTGACTCTCCTTTCCGAACCCTGGTAAACTGCTTATGATTAGCCAGAGAACAAGGAACAACCTTGAAGTGGTAGGTAAGTCTTTTATAAACAAATACTTGGCAAATAGATGTCTATATTCATATGGTTACCAGTTTCCATTAGGCTGAAATGGTAGCCTCCGCAGGACTGTGATGGATGGAGTGACTAGAAGAGGTGGGCTGGTTCTTTCTGGAAAATTTTAACTCACTTCTGTGCAGAGAATACACGTTTATCATTTCTGCACTTTTCCCCCATCCTATTTTATCCTGCTTCTCCTTTTCAACTTTCTGCCCTACCTCATACCTGGCTTCTTTGATAAAACACCTGTGGAGAGGTTGAACCTTTCAGCTGTGAGCTTCCATAATTACAAATTGCACTAAAGAGGTCTCCAAGGACAGTTGAGACTTCAATAAAGCACCATTATGGAAAGTTAGTCTATCAGCTGCTTTGTTCATTGCCAACACTCAGGGCTGGGCTGGTTCCTTTGCTTAAAAGAGAGAAGAAAGCTCAGGTTCTGGCTCAGGGCTTGGGCATGGCTCCGAAATTCATGGTTAAAAATTGAGTCAAGTGTTAGAAAGAATTCAATTCCTTTCAAAGTTCTACTTCAGTTTGTATCTAAAACCACCACCGTTATAGTAAGATCTATGGTCTCAAATCTCTAGGCCAAAGTTTCTAAAGGTAGAAAAGTATGTTGTCTTATTGAACCTTTTTATTTTTTTTTCTGGAGCATCTTTCTTCATTGGTATGTCAACCGTAAATATTTCATGTAACTTTAAGACCTAACCCAACTACATAACTATAGGGAATAAGACATGCAGCTTCTGCAAATATCAAAATGTAAGACAAATTTGATTTCAAAATAGCGTTTTAGTATTGTTCTTTTTATTCTTTGTCATATTGCCCAAACTATCCAGGAGGGAGGGATTAAGAAGTTCAATTTTTTTATGGAATTTGATATTTTTCACTATACTCTTTTCTACAGTGTATCACATATTTTCTAATTTATCATTTTTAATTTTATACATATATTAACAGACTAAGAGAAGGGTGACTTTTATTTAAGGCTATTATTTTCCTAGTTGCATTTCTTTCGTATGAGATTTATCAGGTGGTGATATATTGGTATGTCTTACCTGCACTTGCCACCCCAAAGCATAGGGTAGAAGATGAACAAAATTATATAAATTATAATAAAAATTATTGTAAAAATTATATTAAAAATTATATAAATTCTTTCCTCTAAGGCAGCAGTCCCCAACCTTTTTGGCACCAGCGACCCATTTCGTGGAAGACAATTTTTCCACAGACAGTGCGGGGGGATGGTTCAGGCTGTAATGCGAGCGATGATTCAGGAGGTAATGGGAGCGATGGGGAGCAATGGGGAGCGGCAGGTGAAGCTTTGCTCCCTCGCCCGCCGCTCACCTCCTGCTGTGCGGCCCGGTTCCTAACAGGCTGCGGACCACTAATGGTCCGCGGCCTGGGGGCTGGGGACACTTGCTCTAAGGTAAGTATGCTTGTGGCCAGTTCTACAATAGAACAATTTAGTTGAAGAACAAGATATTCATCCAGAGGAGTTAAGTTAAAGAAATATCCTCTCTCAGGCTTGTCTACGTATTTATGGAAACGAAAGAAGTTCTTCACTAAAATTAAGTATTATGTTTATGAGTGTGTGTGTGTATGAAATCTTGCATATAATTTATATTTTCCAACTTAGATGGCTAATTAAATACTTTTAAATATTTCCATTAAATATATATAGAAATTTAATATTGAAATCCATTCATAAATGCTAATATCAAATCTTTATAAATAATCGTTTATCCAATCTATATGAGAGTCCACTTGGAGCCAGCACAATACCCTTAGCACTTGAAATTTATCTGTGAAGAAAACTATAGGACTGCTGCCCTATGGAACTTATATTTTGGTGGACAGAAAGTATCAATAAGAAATAAGCATAATAAATAGATTAAATAGTGTGTTAGAATTCAATGAATGCCATAAAGCTAGAGCAAGTTAAGTATGTTATGAATGCTAAGGGAAAAGGGTATGTTGTAATTTGAATAAGGTGGTCAAGGAAGGCCTTACTGAGAAAACGACTTTTGTAAAAGACTTGAAAAAGGTGACAGAGTGAGCCATGTGGATATAGGCAGACCTTGGAAACATTGTGGGTTGGGTTTCAGACCACCACAATAAAGTGAATATCATGATAAAGTAAGTCACACACATTTTTTTGTTTCCCAGTGCACATAAAAGTCATGTTTACACCATACTGTAGTCTCTTAAGTATGCAATAGCATTATGTCTAAAAAAAAATGTACATACTCTAATTTTATAAAACGTTATTGCTAAAAAATGCTATCACCTGTGCTTTCAGCGACTCATAATCTTTTTGCAACAGTAACGTTGTAAATCACTGATATAGATCACCATAACAAATATAATAATAATGAAAAAGTTTGAAACATTATGAGGATAGCCAAAATGTGACACAGACACAAAGTGAGCAAATGCTGTTGGAAAAATGGTGCTGATAGACTTGGGGTAGGGTTTCCACAAACCTTCAATTTGTAAAACACAGTGACTGCGAAGTACAATAAAGCAAAGCATAATAAAACAAGGTATGCCCAAATATGAAGGAAGATTGGTCTGGGCAGACAAAGGGAAAAGCAAATGCAAAATCCTAACATTATAGTGTTCCTAGTGTGTTCCAGTGACAAAAAGGAAGAAAGAGGGCTGGAAAGGAGTGAATGAAGTGGAAAGATAATAGGGTGACAGATAACAGGAGTTCAGTGAATATAATGGCTTGCAGGCTGTTATAATGCTGTTGGCTTTACTCTAAGTAAGATGGGGAGCTACTGATAAGATTTGAGCAGGGGAGTTCTGTGATCTGACTTACGAACTGAAAGAATCACTTTGTAATGAGACTAGATAAGGGTGATACACAAGGGTAAAAGCAGGGAGATCAGCTAGGTTAGGCTGGAATCCTGATGATGATGATGGCTCAGACAAGGGTGGCAGCATTAAAGATGGTGAGAAGTAGCATTAGATAGGCTTATGGGTAGTTTATCAATGGGGAGGCTGAGCCTGTGGGTATGGATGGCAATTAGAGGGTAAATGTAGTTTATCTGATTGCTTCAAAATTCTCAAGTAAGAAGTAAGATCAGCTGAGAGTGAGAATTGGGGATGAGGTCTTGGGAGTGTCTAGAGAAATGAGAAGATATGAAAGAGTCATCAAAGAGAATAAGAGACGGAAAGGATTGGGGAATATAAAAATGATTTCCTGAGGATATTAAGGGCCCACTGTGAGTTTCATGCTCATAAATATGAAGTAAAACAAACTCATCATGGCTGTGTATTTCTCCACAAGATGAAACCATACAGGGGCTGGCAAAAGGGGGCAGAGAGTTGGATTTAACCAGGGTTGAGGTTTTGCCAAGTGTGTAAGACAAAGGGAGTTATGAACAAGAGACTGATTATGATTGACTCTGGAACTTAAGCTTGCTAAGGAGAGCCAGAGAATATCAAGTGGATGAAGAACATTGAAACAGTGATCATATCAGTGGATCAAGTGGAGGGGTTGAAAAGTTTGAGGGAGTGAGCTGAAAATTTAGGAGATGGTCATCAGAGTGTGAGATGCATAAAACTGGAATTATGATGTGTTGCCCTTATTGGCTATGACTAGGCATAGAATATGACCATGGAAGGGAATGGCTAAAATAGGTTGAAAGTCAAGATAATAGAATTGAGAGGAGTTCAATCTGATGACGTGATATTCAAGTTGCATTTCTGGTCGGTGGGTTTCATGGTTTTTTGTTTTCCATGGATATGGTGAGAAAGAAAGGAGACATGAGAAAATGGTTCTGAGGAGCAAGGGGGATCCTGAGCACCCGTCTGTGTGCAGTGCGATGCCCTGGGGAAGGCACGCTCTAAGTCCCTAGTGTGCTTCACTTTCAACCCCTGTTGGTTGAGAGATGAACTTAATTCAGTGAGTGGACACTCTTTTGACTTCTGTTGATAGAGCCAAGATTTATGGGGAAACAAGACCTGAATCTCTTCTGCCAAGCCCAGTGCTCTTTCCCCTACAAACTCCTATCAAACTGGTTTTAGTTTTCTATGGAAAATGATAATACATTGTTTCAAATAGTCCTTTGGATCTTTAAAAAAATTAAAACCCCCCCAAAATTGTCAAACATTATTTTAAGAGCCTTAATTTATTACTAAATTAATGTTTTTCATCTGTTGCACTGGCATTATTACAGCCAAAAATATGCTTTTTGTTTAACTAATATTATTGGATATCAACGTTGATAAAATATGTTTTTCTCAAGATTCTGGTTTAAACTCTCTCTCCTTACTTAAAAAAAACTTTCTATGGTATAGTGCAGTAGTTAGGGCTAAAGGGTAAATGAATAATTAATAGCAAGAGAGAGAGAGAGAGATAAGAAAAGAAAAAATAAGAAAAATAGGACACAGCAGCAAGTATAGTTTGCTCACAGATTTATAGGCACAGTGCTTCATCTTTTTATTATTAGAAATCAGGTGAGAATAAAAGTCACTAAAGAGAAAGACAAGATTGGAACTAGGGGAAAATAAATATAGCACAGTCTATTTTTCTTTTTTAATTCTAATTCTTTCACCATATTCTACTTCCCCACTAACACATGGGGCCATCAAATTCCCTCCTAATTAATCCGTTTCTTGGGAAAGTATATGTAAATTATTGAAGTAGTATTTCTCTTAGACATTTTTTTTTTTGTGGTACGCAGGCCTCCCACCGCTGTGGCCTCTCCCGTTGCAAAGCACAGGCTCCGGACGCGGAGGCTCAGTGGCCACGGCCCACGGGCCCAGCCGCTCCGTGGCACGTGGGATCCTCCTGGACCGGGGCACGAACCCGTGTCCCCTGCATCGGCAGGCGGACTCTCAACCACTGCACCACCAGGGAAGCCCTCTCTTAGACTTTTTTAGGTCATTATTTCTAATAGTAAAGATATAGTCCCTCCAATATCGTACAATTCAATGCTATATTTTTTTGGTTTATTACCTAATTCACATAATGACTCTTTAAATAATTGAAACCAGTGTAAGAATATAACGCTTTTAAAAATAGGAAAGTCCATTATTAGGCAGCTAATAATTTTAATAGATACTTCAGTGGCTCCACTAGACTTGAGCAGTTGGAAATTTGGGTGAAGAGGGATCAAAGTGATGACCTATTATATTTGAGCCCTTGAACTCAAGAAGAAAAATATCTGATAAATTAATTTACTATAAGTTTATTTAAGTAATAATTATGCAGCATTTACCATGTAGCAAGCATTGTTTTAGAAACAATTAAACTAATAAATTTAACCTTCATAAGGACCCTATAAGATAAGGTCTAGTATGTTTATCCTTATTTAAAAGAAGACAATCCTGAGGCACCTAAGGGTTAAGAAACTTACTCAAGATCACAAAGACTGTGTATTGGACATCTTTACTCCAGAAGCCAGGGTCTTGAGTAGTGTGCTATGCTTTCTTGAGATAAGTTTAAAATAGGGTTTCATAGGCTTTGAAAAATCTTGAAATCCCCTTTATACAAAGAATTTGTACAGCTACACTTATAAATATTTGACGGGTATGAGGTTAAAGTTTTGTAGTGGTGAGCCATAACTTTGATCAGTTTTATAGAAAAATCTAGAACAATAAAATGTACAAACCCTAGCAAGAAAGATTTCACTTCAAGCAAGGAGAAAATATAATAACCAACCCAACTTTGTGTTCCACCTCAGAAAATGGAAGCCTAAACTATTTTGTAAGTGTTTTTTTCTCAATTTATTTATTTTAACTCAGAGAATGGGTCAGCTTTGAGACTGACCACCCACATGAATTTTAGCAATTACATGCAACAAGTCATTGACCAAAAGAATTATCATGCAGGAAATAGTTGAGAAATCAGGCTTGACCACATAGAAGCCCAGGGAAATATTCCAAAATCTCTTGCCAGAGGCAATCATTGAACATTTATGTGTTTATTCAAATTGGCTGCTCTGCATGGGAAAGAAAGGTAAGGTCTTAATGAAATGCTTTTACTATAATACAACTTATCAGAGTGGATGAATTGATATTAGATACACAATATAAGGTAATATAAAAAAATAAGAGGCATGAGAGTTTGAAGACTCTGGAGAAGACTGAACCCCATGTCAAGGTGAGAAAACGATAGGAGAAAAGAAAAGAGGGAAGGAAGGGCAGCTCTGTTGGAGCTACAAGATAAGTATGAAAGTCTTCTTGCAACTGAGGAGTCCAGGCTTCTGAATTTAAAGAACACAAAAATCTAATATTCTATGAGACAGTACTGGGGAGAAAGATGAGAATTAAAACTACAGTCATATTCGAAGGATTAATCTCCAAAATTTACAAGCAGCTCATGCAGCTCAATATCAAAAAAACAAACAACCCAATTCAAAAATGGGCAGAAGACCTAAATAGACATTTCCCCAAAGAAGATATACAGACTGCCAACAAACACATGAAAGAATGCTCAACATCATTAATCATTAGAGAAATGCAAATCAAAACTACAATGAGGTATCACCTCACACTGGTCAGAATGGCCATCATCAAAAAATCTACAAACAATAAATGCTGGAGAGGGTGTGGAGAAAAGGGAACCCTCTTGCACTGTTGGTGGGAATGTAAATAGATACAGCCACTATGGAGAACAGTATGGAGGTTCCTTAGAAAACTAAAAATAGAATTACCATACGACACAGCAATCCCACTACTGGGCATATACCCTGAGAAAACCATAATTCAAAAAGAGTCATGTACCACAGTGTTCATTGCAGCTCTATTTACAATAGCCAGGACATGGAAGCAACCTAAGTGTCCATCAACAGATGAATGGATAAAGAAAATGTGGTACATATATACAATGGAATATCACTCAGCCATGAAAAGAAACTAAATTGATTTATTTGTAGTGAGGTGGATGGACCTAGAGTCTGTCATACAGAGTGAAGTAAGTCAGAAAGAGAAAAACAAAACCATACGCTAACACATATATACGGAGTCTAAAAAACAAAAAGGAAAATGGTCATGAAGAACCTAGGATTAAGATGGGAATAAAAACGCAGACCTACTAGAGAATGGATTTGAGGACACGGGGAGGGGGAAGGGTAAGCTGGGACAAAGTGAGAGAGTGGCATGGACATATATACACTACCAAATGTAAAACAGATAGCTAGTGGGAAGCAGCTGCATAGCACAGGGAGTCAGCTTGGTGCTTTGTGACCACCTGGAGGGGTGGGATAGGGAGGATGGGAGGGAGGGAGATGCAAGAGGGAAGAGATATGGGGATAGATGTATATGTATAGCTGATTCACTTTGTTATAAAGCAGAAACTAACACACCATTGTAAAGCAATTATACTGCAATAAAGATGTTAAAAAAATAAAATAAAATGCAAATTTAAATTAATTAAATAATTAATTAAAACAAAGCTATAGTCATATTGTAGTATGCATTAATGAATATGTCATAGAGGAGGATACATATAGTCCACATGTCCAAAACCATCCCATGTACATGAGCCTTTCTCTGTTCCTATGAGAAGAGTGCAGAATTTCCAGTGAAGCATCATGGAGGACTGAGGAAGATCCTGACGGTGGTGGAGGGTACGGAGGGCAAGGTATGGGGAAGAGCCGGGCAAGGTATGGGGAAGATCCAGCCAAGAAGCGTGCTGTGGTTGAGATGGATAGAGACCCACCCATGTTGATGCTCTCCCTTCTGCAGTGTAGAGCTGTCACTGGCAAGCAGCTGTCCACCCATGAACTGTGTTTCCAAGTCCTCTATCTGTGGCCATAAGACTAGTTCATACGAATAAACTCTGAGTGGAATTTATGCATGTCACTCCTAGGTAGTTCATGAAAACTTCCAGGCATTATATCCCCAGTTTCCCCTCCAAGGCCTTACAGACTGACAGAGCTCCAAGGAAGAAGGAATCTGAGTCCCTGAATTACCACATAGAGAAGTTACTTGCCAATCAGATATACAATCACATTGGACTATTTGCTAGTGAGATACAAAATTCTCACATAATATGTTGAGACACTAAAACCTTGAGGATTATTTATTACGGAAGCTAGTATTACCCTGACACAAACACACAGACACAAATCCACCGGGAATGAAAAAATAGAATGCGAGTGTAAGCAGATTGTCAGTTAACTAAAACTTCTGTCTGCTACTCTTTACTTCTTGTTCATAGATTCATGATTGACATCTACAAAAATAAGTGATTAAGACTATAAAGGTTATTAAGAGCTCCTGAACTCTTGAAAAAGAAACAGAACAGTGGCAAGGAATGATGAAAATATCATTTTTATTCTTCACTAAACATTAGTACTTTAACAAGAAAGGAGAATGAATGGCACGAGAAATACATGGGTGGCTAATGAAAGACTGAAGTCCAAGGTCTTTCTTAAAACTTCAATCTCTGGAAGCAAGTCATTTGCTCAAAGGAAGCTTTAAAGTAAATGCAAAGAGGAGAGAAGATGTCCAAACAAAATTGGGAAGCAAGTGACTATGGGGAAAGTGTCGTGACAGGAACAAAGGGCTACCAATAAAAGAGATGCCCAGAGTTTCCAACAAAAATGTCGTTAGGTAGAAACAAGTAAACAAACAAAGAAACAAATAAATTAATACCAGTATGGCAGGCAGAATAATTGCTTCCGAAAGATATCCATGTTCTAATTCCCAGAATCTGTGAATATGTTACTTACATGGAAAGAAAAAAATAAGGTTGCCAATGGAATTAAAATTGCTAATCAGCCGGCCTTAAGACAAAGAGATTATTCTGGAGTAGCCAGTGGGTCCAATGTAATCAGAGTCCTTTAAAAGTGGATAAAGGAGGCAGAAGAGCAGAGTCAAAGAGAGACGTGAAGATGCCACCATGCTGGCTGCAAAGATGGAGGAAGAGACCATAAACCAATGAATACAGGTGGCTGTAGGAGCAGGAAAAGACAAGGAGATGGATTCTCCTCTAAAGACTGAAGAAAGGAATGCAGTCCTGACAAAACCTTGATTTTAGCCCAGTGAGACTCATTTCAGACTTTTAACCTCCAGAACTAAAAGATTATAAGTTTGTGTTGTTTTAAGCCACTAAGTTTGTGGTGATTTATTACAACAGCAATAGGGAAATCATACAACTGATTTTTTGCATATCTCCATGCTAATTAACAGAGCATAAATAATAAACAATGTGAATTTGAGATTAGAACACATTTTGGTAAATATAACTCCATGCATATGATGCAAACCTGGAGAGATGAGATTAAAAAAATGGGAATAAGGTGATGGAAGAGAGTTCTGGACCAAAGAAACAGACATATCAAGAGACAGTTGTGCAATATTTCGTGAAGATATACACTTGTGTGGACCAAGACATTGAACATGAAGTGTTTTGAAGAGCACTGAGAAAAGTTTCAAAAAAATCAAAAAGGGTATACATTATCCTTACTGAAACTATACCTTCACAATGTCTTACTTTTGCTTAGATTTTAAGGAAGCGTGCCACCATGCCTTTTTCCCCCATGATATTGGGAAGTAGTCAGGAACACAAATTAGGAAATGAGGATTTTGAAAATCATAGCCCAAGAGACAGAGATGGGGCTAGAATGAGTGCCTTTTGCTCAGTTCACTTTCCACAAAATTGATTGCAGAGGAAAAAAAACTAATATGTTCACAAAACTATAAAAACAAGAAATAACAGTAATGAAGAATTTAAACCACCATAATATCTTCTAAAAGTCCTATACAAAAAATTAAGTGCAATCATCTCCTCTTCAAAGATTTTCATGACTCTTCTCCCATTCCATCAAGTAAATTTTACCCTTCCTTCCTCTTGCCCTCCCTATGCCATATATAAGCAACCAAAATAGTATTATAAAATGTACACATAGCTATTCACACATCTGTCTCTTGTTAAGACAATTTAGGACAGGAATTATGACATTTATCTATTTAACCATCAACCTTAAAAATTTTTCTAGACCTTATTAGGTACTCACAAATGCCTGTTGAATTACTAATGAAATAAAATGCCCCTAGGCAGAGTTCAAAACTAACTTAAAATTTAGATACAATACAAAGAACATTTATTAAGAGGAATTACTTTTAAATGTTATATTTAGAGGAAGAGGAACAAATATCTTTGGATATTAGGCTTGGGAATTTTATTTTCTATTTTTCTGCAACTTCTCGAGTGAAAGGAATGGTGTTTAACTAAATGGGTTGACATAAACACAAAACACAGCATAGTTTAAAGACCTGTGAAAACCACAGTGAGATACCACTTTGGAAAACGTCTGGAAGTTTATTGTAAAAGTAAACTTACATGTTCCTATGTTCCAGTAACTCTACTCCCAGATATTTACCTAAAAGAAATGAAAACATATGTCCACAAAAAGACTTGAACAAGAATATTTATAGCAGCTTTGTTAATAATAGTCAAAAATTAAAACAGTGCACGCCTATCAATAAAAGAATGGTTAAATAAATGGTATATTCATACAATGGAAGACATCAATAAAAAGGAACAGACTACTAATGCAAAACAACATGGATGAATCTCAAACCATCCAAAGTGAAAAAAATACTTGGGATGACAGAATCAAAATTAAACAATTCTTAAGCAGCAATAATGAGCTAAATTCAACATTTTTTAAGCCCCTAATCAGTACCTGGCAATGGGGGTAAAAAGTCACTTTTTACCTAAATTCCTTTACATTTATCATATTAAAGACTTATATTTGGTTCCAAAAATTCAAATAAATGTCCAAGAACAGACTGTATAAATGTGATTTATAGGTACTAAGTACGTTAGTGCCTTAGTTAAGTGTAAGCTCAGGATGGGTCACGTGGAGCTAGAGCTACCAAAATTCTACAGTGAACTACAGATGCATTAACAGAATAGGAAATTTAGCAGAGGAAACGATAGACCTGTTGTCACTGCTTTGGCCAGACTACCTCTGGAATATTGTAATCAATTTTTAAAGTATTTCTTGCCTTCTTAAACAAAAAAACCTACACAAAAAGTTTCAATCAGATAACTCAAATCATGATGAGAAAAACTAATATTTCCTAAAAGTAATTTTCCTTTAAAAGATACCGTTATTTTTTCTCTCTTTAAAAAATTTAAAAGTCCTATTGTGGGTCTAAAAATTATTTACAGATTAAGTTTGGAATAACTGCCTGATGAAAGGTTCTGATATTGTCAAGTAATTCACAGCTAAATGTGTATGTGTGTGTGTGTGTGTGTGTGTGTGTGTGGCTGAGTAGGGAGGAAACCCAAAGGAATAAGCCTGCCTACTAATTCCAGACTAATTTTATTTCAATTAGAGTAACAGAAAATTAGTTTTATTTCTCTACTCAAAACAGTTACAGCAATTAAACTTACATAGAATGAGTGATATTAATCATATCAACACATATGCTTTATTTCAAAATCCTATTCCATTCTCTTTGTAAGCTAATTTAGGGTTAAAACCAGAGGGAAGTCTTTACAAAGTACAACCACAATAGAAGCTTAAAAAGAAAAGGATATTTATCTTCATGCCGGTTTTAAATATAGGTCAAAATGCACACATTTACACAGATGTCAGCTGCCTCTCTATTGTGTGCCCTGTTATGTGTCCATGGGAATTGACTCTGTAAGGCTTTCTAGCAGAAATAATGAACGTATGGCTTAGGACATTTCTTTTACACAATTGCCCCACTGGTCACTGTTGTATATGAAAATCTTGAAGAATTTCTGCCCCAGATCTCTGCTGTTGCTGACCTTGTGAAGGTCATAGAATTAAAAGTACAGATTTTGCTCAGACATCTCAACCATGGAATGTGTCTTCGGCTCTGGTTCCCTTATTCATATGTGTGGTGCATTTGGAAAAGTCCTGATGACTTAGAAATAAAGAAACAAACCAATTAAAACTTCTTCAGGAAAACACCTACTATTGCACAACTAGAAGCCATCTTTTCAACTTAGAGCCCAGATATCTAGTTAGTGGTAATTTCACCTTCTCTTGGGAGACATGAAAATATTCAACAACTGTATTATTAGTCAATTATACTTTAGCATGAATTAAGACTTTAAAAGCGATTTTAGGAAGGGAGGTAGATACAAGGCATCCATGCTTCTTAGATTGTCCATCCTCCTCCCCCACTAACTCAGGCACCCATCATCTCTCACCTGTACTCCTTGAATAGCCTCCCAAGTTAGTCTAGTTTCCTCTCTACTTTCTTTTTATAATGTTATCTTCTTGTTATCTATTTTGCAGTGTCAAAGACCCCAAATATAAATATGTTCATATCGTTCCTTTTGCAAAGAGCTCCCATGTCCCCCCTCACCTACAGGATGAAAGTCAATCTTCTTCATATGGCTTTCAGGGCGGTCCATGTTCTGACCCCATTAAATTCTCCAGGCACTCCTTTTATCCCACTGTTTTCCCCATTTTTCTGTCTATTCATAATACCTATCTGCTTATAATTTTTACAGATGTTTCCTCTGTTCATATTATTCTTTCAATTGAAAATTTAGTTCTGTCCCCCACATTACCCATCACTCCCTCTAATTCTTTGCAGAAACTGTACCTTCTCCAGGAAGCTTTCTATGACTTTCTGGGTTGGAAGAGGTACACCTCCACTCACTCCCATAAACACTATTGCCTGCTATTGCACACTATGTTTGTGAGATTCATTCATGCTGTTGTATTTGTACTTTTTTCATTCTCATTTCTGAATTCAGTTATAAGAATATACCACAGTTTATTCTATTGTTGTTGAATAATTTCTCCAGATTTTTGCTAATATGAGTACTCCCACTATTAGCATTCTTGTGCATGTATTTTGGTGAACATATGCATGCATTTCTGTTGGGTATATGTCTAGGACTGGAACTGCCCAGTCATAGGAGGAGGTAGGCAGAATACTAAAACTGTCCTCTACGATTCCATGCCCCAGTGAAAGGGAGATTATCCACATGGGCTTTAGGGTTAGGGAGATGCCCAGGTGGGCCTAATCTAATCACAACAGTTGCTTTAAAAGCAGAGAATTTTCTCCAGAAGCAGAAGAGGAAGTCAGGGAGATTTGAAGCCTATGGGATAGTTGCTGCCTCACTGCTGGCTTAATGATTCAGGGGTCCTCCTATAAGGACTAGAGCCACACTGTGTTGGACTTCTGACCTACAGAACTGTGAGCTAATAGCAGGTGTACTTTCAGCCACTGTTTGTGGTAATTTGGTGCACGGCAAGAGAAAACTAATACCTAGAGCTTGCATGTATTTCATAGATGCTGCCAACAGTTTTTCAAAGTACCACTTTATATTCTCACCAGAAGTGTATGAGAGTTTCAGTTGCTCTATAAAATTTACATACGCTGCCTTTAGTGCAGTCACAGAATATGAAGCATCTAGTAGAAATTTGCCTGCTCAATGTGTAAGTTTTAATCATTAATGAAATAAAACTAAAAATAACATGTAGCATTCAATTTCCCATGTAAAACAGAAAATTTTAATAAATTATAATATTCACTTCTCAAATTTAGTCAAACACACACACACACACATCAAATTTTAGCAGTTGATCATTCAAGGGAAATAGTAATGAGTATTTAGTATTATTTAATGTGACTGGTGGATATTAAAATTATATCATTGTCTTTTTCATAAATCAAATAGCTGTAATAATAGGAAAGTTTTAAAAAATCCTATAGCTATTTTATTCAACTTGTTTCACTGCTCTTTGGTGAACTTATCCCTAAAGAGATATTGGATAATGCCTTTTAAATATCAAGGATATATTACGTAAAACTTCCACAGGGACTCTGAAGAAAGACTATATTTTTTCTAAATTTAACATCATTTGGACATTGGTGTTTTCATCTTTTCTATCGATACTTTTCTTACTAACTGTTCTAAATGTTACTCTTGTCATTTTGAATATGTGTACTTGTATAATTTTTTAGAGCTTACTCTAGGAATTAAAAAATTCATACTTATTACTTACAGTCTATTTAGAATCAATATTTGACCACCTAACTGGAATATAGAAACTATAACGTCTCTCCTTTTTGCTACAGCCATCTAACATAGTACCGCTACCTACATGGAAACTTCCATCTGAGAATGTTATATTTTATATTTTCAACCATCAAACATATTCTGCAAAATTCAAGAGGAGAAAAATAATGTATTGTGTGTATATATATATATATAGTATGTATTGTATATTGTGTGTATATATATATATATATATATATATATATATATATATATATATATACCTAGACATTTTCCCTCTGTGTTTCTCTTTCTTTGTTCCTGATGTTCCATGTTTCCTTCTGGTATCATTTCCCTTCTGTCTGAAGAACTTCCTTTAGCAAGTCTTTTAAAGCAGGTTTGCTGCCAACAACTACTAAGTGTCCTTTCATCTGAGAATGTCTTTATTTCACCTTAAGTCCTGAGGGACATTTTCACTGATATAAAATTCTGAGTTGTCAATACTCTTCTTTCAGAACTTTAAAGATGTCATGCCATGTCCTTCTGGTACAACACACAGTGGGTGTGAGCCCAGGAGTTCATAAACAACTTTGCAGAGTGACCATCCTGAGCTCTTCTTTCTTATTATTCCCCAGGCACGTCCCCATTCCACAGACTGCCCTTTCCAGACTTCCAACCAGAAACTGCCCCCTTCCACCCTGTTTAGGATTACGCATAGCAGGACAGAGAGAGAAGGAAAAAATCATCACAGTGGGTCTGGTGACAACTTCTTGGAGCCACACTTCAACTTCATATAATCTATCAAGTATTATACTTGGTATTATATTCTAGAAAAATAAAAGGCATTCTCAGCCTTCAGAGTTTTCTTATCCTGTTAAAAATCCTAAAAATATGCCCCCTCCCAAATAATTGTGCCCCTATAGAACAATAAACTAATTAATGCAATAGATGACACAACTAGGTAATAATGTATTCCCACATCATAAGCATATTTCTCATATGTATTTTTCCATAAGCATAATTTTTTTTATTAAATTTCATCTGCCCACTGACTTTTATTATGTAAGTAGTACTGTGTTATTTTAAGAAAATAAACTTGGCTCCCAAATATGCTAATATAAAAGTTAGAAATTTAGACTATTCTCTCTTGAGAAAATATAACAGAAAAATAATTTTCTATTAAAATATAAATTATACCATTTTAATTATCACCAAATATAAATGTGTATTAGCTAATTTTTTTCTTTAGGCCTTTAACCTGTATTACCAAACAGAAAATAAATAAATAGGAATTTCGGGGCTTCCCTGGTGGCGCAGTGGTTGAGAGTCCGCCTGCCGATGCAGAGGACACGGGTTCGTGCCCCGGTCCGGGAAGATCCCACGTGCTGCGGAGCGGCTGGGCCCGTGAGCCATGGCCGCTGAGCCTGCACGTCCGGAGCCTGTGCTCCGCAACGGGAGAGGCCACAACAGTGAGAGGCCCGCGTACCGCAAAAAAAAATAAAAATAAAAAAAATAAATAGGAATTTCAAGAAAATAGTCTGAGAACTAATAATTGATGAGTTTCTCATGTGAGAACAATTATATAGCTATGATTAAGAGAAAAATACAAAGTAAAATCATTATAAGCATTCCCCCAAATTCATATTAAAACCTAAATGAAAAATTTCTGGGAGCTTAATAAAATCTTTAGTGTTTTTACAAAAGGTAACTTAACATTTTTCTCCTGTGTGTTCTTTTCATGAACCTTTTAGATTTCTTCCTAGAAATTAATGAATTTCTCAAACAGACAGAGAAAAATAGAGCACTTTATTTATATCCTAACAAGTAGAAACAAATTAACTAAATTGAGTCAGTGACACAGATGTTAATTTTAAACTATAAGCTCCAGTAACAGCTATGAAAAGTACCAAAAAGTGCATAAATGCACTGTTCCTTCTCTAATCTCTCAATTTTCTTTTAAAACAGAGATGACCAGGTGTGGCAGAGCATATTGCCTTAATGTCGTTCTCAGTATAACTTCTTTTAGAGGTATGTTGTAAAAAGAATGGTGTACTACTAAGTATAAAATAAATAAGCTACAAGGATATATTGTACGGCACAGGGAATATAGACAATATTTTATAATAAGTTTAAATAGAGTATAATCTATAAAAATATTGAATCATTATTATGTTGTATACCTGAAACTAATGTAATATGTAAGTCAACTATACTTCAATTAAAAAGAATAATGGTGTACCATCGATGCTGCTGAAATTAAGTTGAACAAATCCTCTGATAAACAACTGTTAATTGAGATAATTGAGACAGAATCATACAGCTACCCAGCTGCCAAGGCCCCAAGGTCCTCAGGGAGAAATAAATACCAGAAACTTCAGAGCGGGGATGATGGAAATGATTATTCACGAGCCTACCTTGGAAACAGCAGGTAGTAAGTGGTCTGGTCAAAGCACCATTATTGCTTACAAGTCTCTGGCTTTCTCTGCTTTAGGAGAATGAATTATCTTTGACATTGGGCAAAGGTACAGGTTGTAGATATTCCTCTGCTCTCCCCTGAAATAATTATTCCCCAGGAAGAAATGGGTAAGGTTAGAGATGCAACTCTGGCAGCAACTAAAGTTAAAAGATCATTGTTTTAAGCTTGTTCTGGCCTTCATAGTTCTAGCAGTTGATGCCCCTCTTACCCACCAAGGAGTATTATGGGAATATCTGAAGTTGTTCAATCTCATATCACACAGCTGGTCCTGAGAGGTTCACCTTAGCCCTTCCTCTCTTTATTTTTTTTAATGGTATTTCTAGAAAAATTTAGCTGAAAGTGCTACTGAGCAACTTGGCAAAATTGTGCTTAGTTCTAAATGTACACCCCAGATACAGCATCTGCTAGAGATGGTTCTGGTTCTAACAAGAATACTATGCCGCATACTTGATCCTTAATTTGCACAGTGTCTTGTGACGACTCTTATATCTTTGTCTTAAATTAAATTTATGAAAGGGCCATTTTGGAGAATGCAGTCTTTGAGATTAATAAAGATTTAACTAAATAAATCTTAATAATGAAAATAATCTATTTTGAATTGAAAACCTTTCAAATAAATTCACACACAGAGGATGCATTAAACCTCTTACTGCTAACTGGGGATCATTGTTATACATTTCTGGACTTATGCTCTAAAACACTGATTCGGCATGGCCTATGGGAGGCTGTGGGAGTGTTCTGGATGTGATTCCTGTGAGCATTTAAATCTTGCATTATTCTGCTTACTGCCTGACTGTTAAGTAGTCTACTTTTATTCCTTAATATTCTTAAAGTTCTTGCACATAGATGGTCCTCCACTTTCTAACTTGTTACTTTGAATCAGCTGAGGGTTGGAATAAGATATGATCAAATTCATTAAGAGTGTATGTAAGCTAAGAACAACTAGGTTCTGAGTGAAAATCTGGGGAGGTATCCAGGAACAAAATATGTGTGTTTAAGTACTTAATAGTTGGCATCTAATTCAGCTGCTTTTTTTTTCTTGTTTATTCTTAGCAACCCAGCAATTTTATATCTACCCAGATAAGAAAAGTTCCAGGAACTGTGATGCATCACTGAATTGGATTATTCTATTTGTATTTGACTTTTCATTCACATTTTTCTAATCCACCTATTATATTTCACTTCCTTAGAGCTAGAAATTTTCCTGGCATCTTTTTCTTTTCTTTTTTTTTTTCCTGTACGCGGGCCTCTCACTGTTGTGACCTCTCCCGATGCGGAGCACAGGCTCCGGACGTGCAGGCTCAGCGGCCATGGCTCACGGGCCCAGCCGCTCCGCGGCACATGGGATCCTCCCGGACCGGGGGATGAACCCGTGTCCCCTGCATCGGCAGGCAGACTCTCAACCACTGCGCCACCAGGGAAGCCCTTCCTGGCATCTTTGACAGTTTATTCCCAATAGTTCAACTCCTAATAAGCTCTGTAAGTTCAGTGACTATGTGAAAAGAAAAGAGAAAACTCTATGAGTTCCATCACTAGAAAATAAAGCTTTCTTTCAAACATTTACGATGCAGAGTGACTATTTAAATGTCATCATAGTGATTAATTGGCACTGTGTTCAGATGCAAACTCATCCGCATTTCATCCTTGTCTCAGGCAAAAGTGAAAACGTCTTGCACCAATGGTGAGTCAGCCTGATGTATCCCTCTTCCCTCTATTAGCAGACATGAGCTCACACATTCACATTGGAGCAGGTGCTGATTAACTCATTCTCTAAAGCTTCTAACTTCATAAATTTGAGTTTATAAATTGTAACTTAGTTTTATAAGTCCTTTGCTAGTTGCCTGCTTAAAATTCAACTTCAAACCATTTTTAAGAGTTTTGTCACTCTACTAAAAGACCAATTTCAAATGTGCTATTCTTGAAATAGCGAAGCTCTACGCCTCTAGAATTCAGTGTAAAATCTTCAGGTCTCTTCCTCTATACACCCAATTCATTTTTTCTTTTCCTTCTAAGACAAACCAGTTGTCTTAGGCTACCTCTTTTTCTTTAGGTTGTGCTTCCTTATACCCTAAATAGTCAGGAGAAGAGTGAGAAATTCAGTTCATCTTGTGAGTTAGTTGAGTGAAAGACAAAAATTTATACATGAGGAATCCAATCATAACTTACATTTTTTGCAAGCAGACATTATCTTTTGAACTGTTTCTGTGAGTTTTCAGAAAAACAAGATGGTACTTAGAACTTGTCACTTTTTCTCTGACTTCTTGACCCATCACCCTTGATGACACAGGCCTAAATAACTGGCCCCAAATATTCCCTCATTTTTATCATCTAGGGAACTCTAGAGCTGGAAGTAAAACTCAAGATTGAAATCTTAGTGTGGAGAAACCACAGAAATTCAAGTGGCTGATAACTGAATTACACATAGGACCCTATAATTGAAGTTATATAGGTGTATACAAGGACAATAAGTATTAAGGTAATATACTTCCCCAACTCTGCTCTAAGAATTCTGCAAGCTCTTTCTTGGGCGCTCTTCACACTGACCTGTGTTTAGTACAGGTAGACATGTTGTATTGGACAAGCTAGAGGAGATAAGCCAACTCAAAAGAGAAAGACATATGGCCTCCAGGGGAGAATGAAATATATTTGGGAGGTGGCAAAAGGACAGGTGGGGAAGATATGAAAAGGCCATTCAGCTGACATCTAGGGAAGGAAAGAGAGAAAAAGAGAATAAGAGTGAGCAGATTGATAAGCCGCTTTTATTCTGTGTGACTTTTTTTTAGAGGAAGATGGTAAGCAAGAGAATAAGATGTTTTCGTTTTGTGTTATAAATATAAACCTTATTGGCCTTTTCAAGAGACTCTACTTCAATACACTCCACTCAAGGACTTTGCCCAAATTGGTCGAGAAGGGCAGAAGAGTGAGATGCTTACAAGCACAGGATCTGAAGCCAGACTGCCTGGTATAAATCCTGGCTCTTCTACTCTGTTTAATCTTGAAAAGTTACTTAACCTCTCTTCCTAGTTATTTCATCTGTAAAACAGAAATAACATTTGTGTTGACCTTATAGTATTTGAGAAATAAATCAATTAATACAAGAAACATATTTAGAATAGTCCTTGGCATATATTAGGGGATCCAAAAAACTAGTAATTTGCATTTATATATCTTTTTGGAATCTGATACTATGTGACATGAACAGTTAGGAAGAATCAAGTCTTACTTATGTTACAAATAATGACAAAATATATTCTTTGAAGTATTTAGAAGCTGCTGAAATAGCCATCTATTAAAATATATTGTTTTCTTTTTAAAAACAGTACCCTAGAAGTACTTTCTAAAACAAACTTATCAGAAAAAAGACAACAACAAAAAGATTATTTAAATTCCAGTTATTCACTTACCGATATTCATTTATCTGAAAGTCGCTATAACCACGGCCCAAACTGGTGAATGTGTACATCAGTGTTAGCAACTAAGTTCTATTGACACATCAAAAGGAAAGGCTCCGAGTACCACTGAGCTTCTTATGTTTTAGTGAGAAAATTGAGAACAAAGAGACTGAGAGACTTGTTCAAGTTCAGACAGCTAACTGTTGTCACATCGGAACAGCCTGTGGCGTCGATTTTGGAGACGGGCCAGGAACCTATTTTCGCAGAACAAAGATTAGGAAATTAGAGGGTACTTAGATAAGGTAAGCACTCAAAATTCAGAACTATTCAAGTATAAGAGAATGGGGGAAAACAATGGGTTGGAAAGAGGCAAGAAGTCCCAATAGGAAACACAGGACATGAGCAACAAGGAGAACTTGAAATTGGAGCAATGCTGCTTCAGCTCCGAGCTCTTAAGGTGGCTGGAGTGAGAGAGGTGGTGTCCACAGAAAGAGAAAATCCTGACAGAGGAAGGCACTAGGGGAAATGGGGATGGGCTCAAGGTAGGATGGGTGGCTGAATAACCGAGTGATAGCCTAAAACTAGGTAATTGTATGGAAAATTCTTGGTGATAAATCAATATTTGGAAATTTGGGGGAAATTGTTTTGCCTGAAGATTACTCCTCACAACTGAACCAGTTGCTTCTCTTCTCCACCTATCACACGACAAATGTAACCCATATGAATGCACCCAAGTTTATCAGGGACATGGCAATAATTTCCATCTAATATAGGTCAGTGTGAGAAGACAGGTGTCAACTCGAATATAACAGAAAATAGTTTGTTGAAATTTCTCTCTTTACATCATCTTTCCAGAAAGGATCAGAAATCATAAGACTTAAAAGACATAACCAGAATCTCTAACAGCTCTACTACATGCCCAAATAAGAGAATTAGACAGATTATTCTTCGTTGGGTTTTTAGAGACGATGAACTCTTGAACTCTCAGTAATTATTTTTGACGGGAATTTTTAACTGATGCTCAGATCACCCTAGAGTGCAATGGGAAAGAGAAAAACCACAAGAACTTTTCTCATAAGGCACATGTTGTACACTTCTGGCTACTGCAGGGCAGTGGGCTATCCCTGACACTTAAGATTTGGATAAGAATTGCACTAACCCTAACCTCTCCAATTTTAGTGAACTTGAATGGCTTATTTGTAGAATAGTTTACTGCTGCAGATAATTCACAGCCCATACAATTCTACTTAAAGCCCATCCTTCAGTGCCTGAGAATTATGACTTTGTCATTTCACTGTAATCTGCTGGCAGGGAAGGAGGGTAAGTGACATTGGTGCACATTCTTTGCAAGTGTAAGTATTTTGTCCTGACAGATGTACAGAAAGAGAGCTCATCAGATCTCAGTTAAAACACGATTGGCCGAAAGCACTGTGCACATATTCTCTGAGTGTTAGATAGGTTGAATATTAGATTAAAATAGTTAATGCAATTACCCTTAATCTTTTGCTGTAGTTTTCTGAGAGTCTGTGATGAATTTGTCTAATTCCTTAAAATTATAACCATAATAGTAATAATCCCAGTTTTCCTATCCATGAGTAGAATGTTTATGCATACATCTGAACCTCTGTGACTACCTTTGCAGGATGGACAGTTTGAATATTCTCTACTCTTGCATGACTGGTACAGCATGATGCAAGGTCCCTACTCTTATATTCTTCACCTAGCACTTCCTAGGCCAAGACCTAGGGGCATTTAGATTTTCCTCAAAGGACTAGTCCTATAAATTGCCTATCCCTACAAAAAAGAGAATCTGCAGCAGATTGAAATGTGCCAGAATCTACAGCCACGGAAAGGAATGCAGAAACTGGCGCGGAAGACTTTCTTTCTTTCTGCACTTGGAGACAGTGTGTCCTCTGTACATAAAGAAGAGAGAAGTATGGGATGGTACCATGAAATACATTTTGTTTTAGCATTCTGGAATCATGGAAGCCAATCCATTAAACTGTTGCCAAATTGGAGGCTTACTGAGCCTTTTTTTGCAACTGTTTATAGTAGTAAGTATGCAGTTTTGATAAGACTAGCATTATGAAAATTATGTCAAAATTGTCATACTATACATTACATGCAAAAGAGATCACATCTGTCTTTTTGACTTCTGTATCCCTAATCTTTAGCAGAGTATCTGGAACATAATCAGTACTCAATTTATATACCTACTTCCTTATTGAAGTTATAGCTGTCTTATTTATTTACAACATTCAAAATAGATGATTGGCACAGTAGTTTACATTTTACAAACTGCTTTTCACTTATTACATGCTCATTTTGTTTTACTTCATTGGAAAATGGTTATAGGGCATGCCTGTTCCCTGCAACTCAAGTGAGTCAATGACACAGTAAGAAATAGAACCTGGAAGCATGTAATTGTGGTTCAGCAAGAATTTTCTTATTGGAAATAGAGTGGAGACTTGAATACTGAAGTTCCACACCTCCATCATCCTCATCCATGTCCACCATCTTCAGTTTCAAAGATTGTACATAAGCTATGGTTGGGAATCCTCTGAACTGATAAGAGTTTCAGTCTCCCTGGTGAGCCCACCAGCCTCTGGACATGCTTCTGGGAAGAAGAAAGGGAGGTGACAGAGAGCCATGTCCACTCATTTGTATCTTGATCTGGTGTGTGTGTGTGTGTGTGTATATATATATATATATATATAATTTTTTTTTTTTTGCTGTAATCGGGCCTCTCACTGCTGTGGCCTCTCCCGTTGTGGAGCACAGGCTCTGGACACGCAGGCTCAGTGGCCATGGCTCACGGGCCCAGCAGCTCCGCGGCATGTGGGATCCTCCGAGACCGGGGCACGAACCCGTGTCCCCTGCATCGGCAGGCGGACTCTCAACCACTGCGCCACCAGGGAAGCCCTGTTGTATATTTTTGATTGTATGTTTCTGGTTTGGCTGTAAAGCAAAGAGGAAATGACCTTGTATCTAAGTGATCATTCTATCTAGTCCTCAAACCTAAATTAACTTTTGTGGTCTGGCCTGGTTCAAATGCCCAGAGTATTCCAGTGTGGATGGTTTCTGTTTTGACTTAACATAGAATGCTATTTCTTTATGGGATCTTCAGGACAAGAAAGTTTTACTTCATATATGTGATGCAAAGAGTTCTTGAATTATCATGATCGAATATGTGTGGAGCATCTCATGAACAAGTCAATTTCTGCTAGGGATTGTGAAGAAGAGAAATGAGGAAAATAGTTGTTATGGTCTGAATTGAGTCCCTCACCTCCAGAATTATATATTGAAGTCCTAACTGAGCCCTAGTACCTCAGAATATGACTCTGGTTTGGAGATAGGGTCTTTGCAGAGGTAATTAAATTAAAATGAGATCACTAGAGTGGGCTCCAATGCAACATGGTGTCCTTATAAGATTTGGACACAGAGGGAAGACAATGTGAAGACACAGGGGGAAATTATCCATCTACAAGTCAAGAAGAGAAGCCTAGAACAGATCCTTCCCTCATGACCCTCAGAAGAAACCAACCCTGCCAACATCTTGATCTTGAACTTCAAGCTTCCAGAACTGTGAGAAAATAAATTTCTGTTGTTTAAGTCACCCAGTCTGCGTGGGGTACTTTGTTATGGCAGCCACAGCAAACTAACACCACTTCATTTATGATTCTCCTTCACTGAGATCTTACACTTATTTCTATATCCATGGAAATGGGATAAAAATGAATAAAATTTAGACTACTTAGCATTTAAATACACATATAATGAAATAACATATTTCCAATAGCAGTCTTATGGTAGCATAAGAGAATTGGTTTTTTCTGTTACCAATCAGAAGAGGATTTATAGAATGATTGTATTCTTATGTGCAAAAAGCACTTAACACAATTTCTAGAACATATAATTCAATAAGTGTTAGTCCCTTTCTGCTCTGTTTCTCTACCACAGTATACTGGTAGAACCTGAAAAAAAAAATCAAGTATAGCTAATATAATTTATCTTAAAGCACTTGTTAACTTTTCCTTTCAGTTACCCTGCCCTTAATTTTGGTAAGCTCTTTCCAAATAACCAATACTCTTAGATTTAGTAACCAAGCCATAGATCTAACCACAGAGATGCTATCAGTTCCAAGTCATATTATTCTTGACCTTTCACTTCTCTACCAAAAGTTACATGTCCTAGTGCCCATTTATTCAGGGCTGTGCTCTGCTATCTTATATGATAAATGTTCCATCCTATATAAGGTATGTTTGCTCCTGCATGTTTGTTACTTCATTCCCTAGGTAATTATAACTTAATGCATATTGTAAATTTCACATCATGCCAAAAACAATGACTTACTCTAGTTCTATCTATAATGGTGAAAAAAGATATCTTGGAGTGAACTGATCTTTTGTTATTTATAAAAGCACATTCATTTTCAGTTAACATTTTTCTAAATACCCATTATGTATTAGATATAGGATTTTAATAACCATTTCACATATGTATTACCATCTCTATGTTACAAGGAAAAAAAGCTTTAAAGAGATGTAGTAATCTGTTCTACACCACACAGTTGGTAAATAGTGAAATTGAAATTCAAACTTAAATTCTGACCTAGTTTTATTTTTTTCATTATTATTATTATGCTCTACTGTTTCCCATTTTTGTTGTCCCAATATGTTCATAAATATTAGTAGAAATCAGGGGAAAGAGAAGAGAAAATATTGAAACCAAGTATTTATTTTTCTATCTCCCATTCCCTGTTCTGTATTTGCATCCCCAGGGAGAAACACAAATTGTTTGGAAGCCTAAGAATGTGGTAAGAAATAGCAGGCATCACAGTGGCTCTTGTTATAAACAAGAGGTCCTGGGTGCTCCCCTAGGATAAATGCTGTTTAAAATACACATCAATGAAATATCTGGAAAGCATTCTAAAAACAGAGACACCTATTTAAATTCCTTCAGTCAAACAAATTGCATAGATATTTCATCTCAACACTTTGCTTACTTGGAAGAATAAGCAAACTTGAAAAGGCTATGTGTTCTAAAAACATAAAACAAAACTTGTCCACAGAATTTTCCTTGGAGCAAAACATTATTGATTTATTGATTTTTCTAGAAGTCATCCTGAAGGAAGCAAAAATTATTCGAGCTCGAGAGCAAAAGCATACTTGACAGATGTAAGCTTCTGGTTTTAGGGTGGGGAAACTAACTATGTCTGAGCTGCATAAAAAACAAGTAAGCAAATGCTTAACCCTGCAGTTTTCTTTTTTTTTTAATTTCTAGAAAACCTCCTAAAGGAAAAATAAAAAGACTATTCAGAAATTCTCTGAAAGGATTTTGATTTTATAACTTAAACTTTGAAGCACAATTCTAAAGAGAAGGATGTGTTCAAAAGGGGAAAAAAAGAGGACTTTGCAGTCAAAAATCAATTATATTAAAAAAAATCAATTATAAATATTTAGAAAAATAATAAACTTTTATAATAATAAACTTCTCAACCTTGATCTCTCCTTACTATTTACTAGGTATGGAAATTACCTTTGCCTTCCTCAAATGTGCAGCCCAGCCAGCCTATTAACAAATAAACAAACTTCAGTTAAGATAGACTGCAGCGTACATCAGGCAAGACAAATCTACTTAACTGTGAGTGCTAATTGTGTTACTAGTTACGAATTGATATCAGTGGATTAAGAATAATGAGAACACTGTGATTGATTTGCTGAATTCACCTAAGCATCTACAAGTTTGAGTTTCTGCATCTGTGCACACATTTGTGATCCCCACCCTAGTCACCTGCATATATTATATCCAACTACTCTCATAGATAGAAAATGTGATGACAATAACATTGCAAAATTATAACTGGATATTTTTCTGTTCTGTTCCATTAGTAAAAGTGTAACTATGAAAACTCATGACCTTGGATGGTTAAGTTCAAATTGTTCTAGTTTTTCCTGGAAGTAGAAAATAGCTCTGCCTAAAGAAAACTCATTAATGTAAGAGAAGGGAGTCCAATTTAAGAAACCAAAGGGTGCAGCCAAAAGAGAGAGAGAAAAAAAAGGAGGGGTCTAGAGCATCAACTGAGTAATTCAGTCCCAGTCCCTGGATAATTCACTGATGACTGCACCTCTCACAGTAGGAGAGTATTTTCAATGATATCCCTTGAAAAAGATAGCAAATTATAGAAAGGGGACAAACTTTGGGATTAAATTCTCCTGGTGAGATATCAACTCAGGTATTTACTAGAAATGTACTCGATCAGTACCCAATTTCTCCATAATAAAATAGTGAGCATATCAATTATCTAGTTAGGTTGCTGAGAGTATTAATAATAATGCAAGAACAAAGCCTGCCATATGGTAGATGAATGGTAGTTAATATCATTGGCCTTTCTTTACACAGTCTTGGAAAATGTTAAGCAGAAATTTATTTCAGTTGAGAAATGGTAATTTAAAAATGAGCATGAAAGTATGCATCTTCACATGAAAAAAGGGTTATTATCTGTAAGGATGTAAACATATTCTATGTAATATTCATAGGCAACTTATTTCATTTCCTATGTTAGCATCTAATCCTGTGTCTCTCTCGATACCTGTCACTGATCTAAACCTCCCCATCCCCAGACATGAAAAGACCCTGGGAAAAAAGAGCGATCAGTAAACAAAACAGAGATTTTTGGGTTTTGTTTTTAATTAAGCCAAGCCTTGCAAATTGAACTGCTGAGAAACACAGACCTTATGCTCCACCCCATTTCTTACCCCATGCTTTAAAAAGTGGTATATTGTTTATTGGAAAATTTGTTTCTTGGCTTGAAGAGAATGATCTCTGCCCTCAATGTGCATAAACTTAGAATTGGGAACTAGATGTGAAATCTTTAATCTCCTGGTGAAATAATTCTTCGTGACACTTTGATAATTAAAAGGCTACCTCAGGTCACTGGGAGAGAAAAAAGACAACGCAATTCCTGTCCTCAGTTTTCAGTGCTACTATAGTTCCTTATTAGCCCCACCTTTAGACAGTTGATTTGAGTCCAACTTCTCAGATGTGTAATTTAGAGTCATTCCTGGAATCTCACATGGAGTGAAGGGAGGGTGATAAATGGACGTTTATGGACAAAAATAAAATTGAAACTGGGCTTTAACTGACTGTCCTGAACAGACCTGAGAAATGTAACATACACTGAGGCTTGCAGAATAATGCTTCTCCCCAAGGAAGTGCTTCTGCTCTCCTAGGAAGTTTCCCCATAGAATCCCCAGGGCTCACTTCACACATCATAAGACCCAAACAGAAGGAAGGCATAGTGAAGGCCTTCCTTCACTGAGGCCACAGGGAACAGGCATCTGGTTCGCTCTCCTGTTTCTGCTTAGAAACATTCCTCTAATTCCTTTCTCTTTCGATCACATTCTATCTCCATAAATTCTACCTTTCTGCTCAAAATCTTCAGTGGAAAACTGGGAAGAGTCCCTTGGAATATATCAATCAGTAGTCTAGAACTATCCTTTCACATGGGGTTTTCATGCCTGTGCCATTGTCCTTGGAGTATATGAAGAAGCACTACTAATGGCTGCCAGCGTGGACAGAATGTCCCAGAGTGTGTGGGTCCAGCCACTGCCGGAAGATCCCATAGCTGTTTACTACTCCGCCCTCATTTCACACAGAGCATGCACCTATTTCCAGTTGCTCGTTAGAGACTGTTACCATCATTCATTACTACCCACTTGCTTGCTGCTATAGGTCACCTAAACTGTAATTTCATAGAAATCCTCCTAAAAAATGAAAATAAAAAAATGCATGCTGCAAAAATGTTCTCAGGTAAAAGTTTTCCATTATCTTTCTAGGAACTGAATGGTTTCTTCAGTTCTGCTAAGGGTCTCACTGCCTCTCTGATTTTGAAAAACTCTTTCCTAAAAAGAGTGGTGTTGGGAAATAATGCAAATTTACCTACTGATTGTAAGTTTGGGGTTTACCTGTTGCTCTTAGCATCTCCTCTGCAAAGTTTGATTGTGACGGCTCCAGTTCTTCACAGGGTATGTCAGGGATACGGTAGGCAGAATAATGAACACCGCCCACCCCCCAAGTGGCCACATTCTAATCCTTGAAACCTGTGAATATGTTCTCTTACAAGGCCGGAGACTTTACAGATGTGACTAAGTTAAGGATTTGGGGATGAGGAGACATCCTGGATGATCCGAGTGGGTCCCATGTAATCATAAGGGTCCTTATAAGTAAAGAGTAGAGGGGAGAGTCAGAGTCAGAGAAGCAGAGGTCTTGGAGTGATGTGATTACTGGATTTGAAGATGGAAGGGGGTTACAAGCCAAGGTATGCAGGCAGCTTCTAGAAGCTGGAATAGACAAGGAATGGATTCTCCCCTAAAACTTCCAGAAGGAATGCAGCCCTGCCTGCATCTTGTATGTTTCTATCTTGCCTCATGCCTCATCGTAGTGCTTGACAAAGATCCTGGCACTTGGTTATAGCTTATAATTGTCTATAAATTAATAAAGAAAGAAATGATATCTCCAAGCTTTGTCAAATTGGAGACCCCAACACTCCTCATCATATCTTCATTCTACAAGACCCATATCGTGGGCTATGTGCGAAGGCAGAGCCCCGATATACAATATATGTCAAACTTTGTGCCTTCCACTCTTACTATTTCCACTACATGGACTTAGTTTTATCCCTCATTCCATCTGCACCACTGAACACTGTGCCCTGCAGACAGCAATACACGTTTCACTCTCCGTGATGGTTACAATAACAAAAGGGGTTGTGTGATAAGTAAGAGTACTGTGTGATCTTACCAACTGTCAGGTGAAGACAGAGGAAATGGAGTGAGTCAGTCAGGATCGAAACAGGAAAAGATAACCATTGCCAAGTAGTTAAGACAGTAGTGGCATCGATTTAATAGATAGAGTTGAGACTCCAGTGGGACAAAGGGAATAGATGGGGTTTTGGGAACGCAGAAGCTTGGCTTCCCTGGGGAAAAGCAAGGTGGGCATGTTGGGTAGAAGCTGGAGTCAGGTGGAGCCACAGGTATGGGTGAACATGCTGTTTGAGGCAAAGGGGGACGGGAAAATGCCTTGAATTCTCCTTTCTACCACCTGCCAATCTCCTGAGAGTGCCTACCACTAGCCAAACCCATCCAGAGGCTATCTGACACGTGGATATGGAAGATCACCCTGGGCCCTCTAACATACAGAGCAGAGCAGGGGACGCAAGGGGGGTAAGTCTGACTACAAACACGCCAATAAACAGCATGCAGAAGGAAAAGATTTCAACGTCTTCTTAAGTGAAAGCATATAGCAAATACATAAAACCTAATTACCTCTTAATCGGTCTGCAATTCACTTTTAGTAAAATTAAAATCTTAATTACTGTCATCTATAACAGAGTCTCGAAATACTGTAATAAATGAATGTGAAAACCTGAGTTTAAGAGGCATACCTCTCAAACTGTTCAAAGCAATAAAAAATAATGTTATTTTAAAATGTCAAATGGAAACTAGTTTAGAACTCTTTGTACTTCTAATTTGCATTTTTGTGCTAGAACATATATCTCCTAAGATAAACATGAGAGAAATGTAAACCATGCCAAGTCAAAGAAAAAAAGAAATGCAGCCAACATCAACGGATAGATACGTATTTCCCAAGAGATCTACCTGAAGTGTGGGCTGAGTCTTCTGTTGAAGAAAATATAAACTGACATTCAGGCCGTGAAGAGTTGGAAACAGCACCTAGAGTTAAAAAGATTTTTCAAAAAATTAAGTAATGTCATGGAATGTGTATATTATAAAGTGACATAGAGTACTTGCCAACTGTCAGGTTTTCAGCTAATGGGAATTTTCCTATAAGCTTAGAACAGTAGATTCCTGGCATCAAAATATCCTAAGTATTGCTCTGTAGTTACCATTTTTCTTCCCTGCTTATTATCTGGGGGAGGAAAAAATACCCTATCAACACCTGATGATTCATGACCTAAGTCTCAGAACTTTAACTCCAATGCCAGCTAGACAAAAGGATAAGTCATTTTGTTATGACTAATTAGCTACTTATCCATTGAAAACATTGGGCTTATGCTGGGTAGACTTAATTTATGTTATCATTGAAATGTTTATGACAGTTCATTTTTCAGAGTTGAAAGAACATTTTTTAAAACGCAATATGTTAGTCAATAGAATAATTACAAGTTTTGTGCTGTGAAAGCTATGTGGGTTTTTCTTTTTCAACTGTCTCCTGATAATTTCACCATCACTGATTTCCACACACTGGAACCAACAATTTTAACTGTGCCACTTTATCCCCTTTATTCTTAAAGGCCCAATTCTAACCTAGCATCCTTGCTAAAGTCATGACTTTTTGTCACCCAAACCAGGCACTTTTTAAACCACAGTGGAATTTGGTCTGTTAATCCTTGTGGCACTTGCTACCACCTTCCCATCGATACATATCTTGTCCATATTTTTTTCCTAAGGATTCCCAAACATTTGAATATATTTGTTCCTAAGTTAGTTATGAGCTCTTTGAAGGTACAATGGCTTATTTTATCTGACATAGAAACCAATGTATGTTCAATTACAGCCTCTCCTAATATATATTTATTCTTACATGTCCTCTCATGATTTCTTTCCTTATGTTATTTTTAAATAGAAAAGTATATTCCTCACTATCCCTGAATATATAACAAGATCAGGAGTTTCTTTATGAGAGTAATTTAGTTGAAGTTAAGTCCCTTGGACACCCATTATTCCCAACCAAATGCATCAGGACTAGATAAAACTTCTTTAAAAGTGACAAAACATCATAGTTATATTCTTAAGCTTGTTGAATTCCATAAATATGTCTTTAGAATCAAAGTGATGTATATAGGGAACACAAAGGTAAGTATGACGTGATTCCTGCCTTCAAGTAGTTCATTTTAGTTCAAGTAGAGAGTGATCAAATGAGCAAATGCAATATATTTGGTGTTATGGGCTAAATTTGCCCCTCCCTCCAATTCATATGTTGAAGACCTCACCCACAATACCTCAGAGTGTGACTTAATTTGGAGATAGAGTCTTTAAAAGATGAATAAGTTAAAATGAGGTTGTTAGGGTGGGCCTTAATCCAACCTGATTAGTGCCATTATAAGAAGAGAAAATTTGGACATATAAGGAGACACCAGGGAGGTAAGGGCACAGAGAAAGATCCATGTGAAGACACAAAGAGAAAATGGCCATCTGCACACCAAGGAGAGAAGCCTCAGTAGAAACCCAAACTGCCCACACCTTAATCTTGGTCTTCCAGAACAATGAGCAGTGAATTCCTGTGGTTTAAGCACCCAGTCTGGGGTGTTTTGTTATGGCAGCCTTAGCAAACTAATTCTTACCACTGTAAGTTCCGCAGTGGAACTTACAGCATACAATCCTGTAAGAGCAAATATAAGGAGATCATAATGTAGTGTGTAGTTTTTGAAAGAAAACTTCCTCTACGTTGTACTACATGTTATCTGGGTACTCCCTGAGGAATATTACTGGTTTTCAGTAGACATTTATCTCTATGGGTATGTGTACATATATAGAAATATACTATAATTCAAACTGGTGATTTCCAAGATAATATGCTAAAGATAGCCAGGAGGCAGAAAGCCCAAATAACTATTAGGTTTGGCTAATGGCATTAAAAATCGGAATGTATGACCAGACTGCACAAATGGAAATTTAGAGAACAGATTAGTGATTGTAAGGTCTTATGTAAAGTTATACCAAAAAATGATGAAAGACTCGTTTTAGAATTCTTTTTGTTGATTAGCTTTGCAATAAACAGGGCTACCTGTTTAAACAGCTACCATAGAATGATATTGTTCAGGCTGCTGCCTGACTTGCATACTAATGCCTTTAATACTTAACACAATTCGTGCCCACTGAAACAAGGGGCAACTCTACTGGTGCAGAAGGTAACCGAGGAATTCCTTCAAGCTCAAGGTAATTTGCCTTAGCCCTAGAACTGAATTTTAGAGAGACTCCAAGGCCCACAAGTATGTATACCTTCATGGGAAAAGGGCAGGGAGATGACATAGGCCTGATGCTGTCCAGTAGTGGAGCAAGGCTTTAAGGTAAATGTCCAGCACAGTTAGAAAGAAAGTGAAATCCGCCATCAGCACCCTCTGTGCTCCCTTTGTCTGCCTCCCAAACTCTCTTTGGCATCTGTTCTCCAGGTGCCCATGGCTCTTTGCTGCTGTCTAACTTTGCAGAACTCCTGTGTCTGCCCCCTACTCACTCCCCAGAGTGCTCAAAAGTGTTTGCTAAAAAGTACTTTGCTTTGCCAGAAAATACTTAATCTGATAAAACTAATGTGTAATAAAGTGTTTATGGTAGATATTCATAAGGCACCATTGTAATATAGATATTGCTTTTTAATCCAAAGATGTGACAATTCAGTGATGGTGTTACAGCACCATGAGAGTTTAGATCAGGGGTCACTAACTCGGGGAATAGGTAAAGAGTACGAATGAGTAAGGCAGCGATGTGGGGACTAGTGAACTGGCAACAATGCTCCACCTAAAGGGACACAGTAGCTATTCATCTGTGCATTATTATTGCCAGGCTTGATTGTGGACGACTTTTTCCAAGTGTTGCGGTCTGTTTTGTTGTTTTTGTTTATTTTAAATCTCTCATTTTTAGTAGTAGAAACCACGTAAAAATATTAACTGTAAGTGGGCCAAATAAGTTTATGTACTGTCCAGATCAACCTTATGGGCCACAACTAATCTACAATTGAAGATATTTTGAGACAACTTTTTCTGTCAATGAGAATAACAACAGTCTTTGTTTTCAGCAGAATTTAGTGAACATTTTGTACAAGGATCAAGCAAGTGTAGTAGACAAAAGAGAAGTAAAAAAATTGGATTGTAGTTTTCTATAGTCCACTCACCAAATGTGTGACACCATATACGTTACTTGTCCTTTCTGTTTTGTTTTGTTTTGGTTTCGTTTTTTGCGGTATGCAGGCCTCTCACTGTTGTGGCCTCTCCCGTTATGGAGCACAGGCTCTGGACGCGCAGGCTCAGCGGCCATGGCTCATGGGCCCAGCCGCTCCGCGGCATGTGGGATCTTCCCAGACCGGGGCATGAACCCGTGTCCCCTGCATCGGCAGACAGACTCTCAACCACTGCGCCACCAGGGAAGCCTGTCCTTTCTGAATTTAAACTTTATTTTTTATAAAAGCAAAGTGTTTCCTGTGACTTCGTGTGCTTCTATGATTCTCATTAATATGTCACTGTAAAATTTCTGTTCAAGATGGTTTGTGACCTTTTCTTCATTTATAAAAAATAATCTTATTGAATAGGTTAAATCTTTAAAAATATTAAATATGTCTTTATCTTATTTAGATATTTAAAATATATAATCAGACTCAAAACCAAAATCACTGTCCCAGTGGACCAGTGTCAGAATAAAAGCTGGAGAGAGGATCTAGTGGGGAGGTTATGAAGATTCCCAGGCAAACCACCAACCTAAGACCTGCATCAAAATTTGGGTGTGTAGAAACAACTGAAAAAGCAGTAGATATGGAAAACTAGGTGTTGGAAAAGGATTTAAGAAGAAAGACTTGGAACAATCTTGTAAACTAAAATTTCATACTTCTTGATGAAAATTAAGGTCATGAAAGATAACTTACACATTTTACAAATAGGAAACTTATTTCCTGAGAAATTAGAAATATCATGGCAGTCTGAAATTTAAACATACTTTATATATTAACAGAGATAGAAATAAACCATATTCATTAAAAAATAACAATTTTGAGTGGATAAAAGCATGTGGCTATGAATCAAAAACAAAAAAGAATCAATTTGAAATCCTGGGAATAAAAAATATTTTGATATTGAAATAAAAACATCAATAGACAAAAGAATAAATTAGAGGGATGAAGAGATAATTAATAAACCGAATGATATTACTGAAGGCAATGCACAGAGATAAAAAATGTGTTAAACTCTTGAGCGTAGAGTTAAGAGACATGGAAACCAGAATGAGAAGTGCCCACATACGCATAAAAGGGGTTCTAGATTTTGGAAAAGATGAGTTGATAAGAAGGCAATATTAAAAGGAACATGTTTTTGGCATTTTTCAGAATTTTAAAAAGATGTTTCCTCAGATAGAAAGCGAATATCAAATGCCAAGAAGAATAAATAAAATAAATCTACATCTAAACACACTGCAATAACATTTCAGAACATCAAAGAGGAAAACAAAAAAACTAGTAAAAGTTATCTCTCAAATAGTATTTCCCAACAAAGAAATTTTACCTATATGAAAAGGGCAATTAGATTGACAGCAGACTTCTCAATAGTAACAACAAATGTTGAGGGGAAATAGCAGTCAATCTAGAATTTCATAGGCAGTTCAAATTTCTCATGACAAAATCAAGACATTTCAGACATAGAGGGAATAATGGATTTTAATACCCAGAGAACACCACTAAAAAGAATCATTAGAGAAGTACTTCATTGAGAATCATGATCCCAAACGGAGAAATGCAAGGAGCAAAGGTACATGAAATTATTTATTTTAAAAAATATAAATAGTTACTATGGACAATTACTTTTTTTTTTTTGCTTTTATAAAATTATAATTAACATTCTAGATGTGGAAGATGGCATGGGGGAGAGTTCAGATGGTAGTTGCTAAGTTCCATGTCTTTCTCTGGTAGAGGATAGGAATACTGAATATTTTAGACTTAGAAATGTAAAATATTGAAAGAATAAGAAAACTTTGTTTTGTATTATGTTAAACTATTTTTTAAAGATTCTTCTAAATTCAATTTTTAAGTATCTATAAATAAAGACAAAGTTTAACATACTTTAGTTGAATTATAAATTTTTCACGAAAAGAGGCCAGTGATGTAACTGAAAGTAGTATTTTATTACTTAGTAGTAAAAGTGGCACAAGGACATGATCATTATTAGAGCAAGATTCTTCTATCACCTATTCAGAAAATATTCAAGAACAGATAGGCCTTATATTCAGAAAAAACTATGCTCCCCCAAACCCAAACACCTGGGTAAACATAGGCAGATTTCTTAATCTTTCTGATGCTCAGTTAACTTATCTGTTATAAGGAGTAATAACATCCACCTGCATGGTTGTGCGGTGAAGATTTGAGCTAAGGTTTGTAAAGAGCTTGGCACATGGTAAGCATTCAATAAGGGGAAACAAGTTCTATTTTTTACTTAACAACAAATAGGAATCAAATAACCCTGGTGAATGAATGGGACATGAGTGTAATCTCAACATTCATGTACTCACTGGACTGCAGAAAGAAAAAGGATGAGAATTAAATGCAAAGTGAACCATCAATATACAAACAATTCCTAAATTGTGTCTCAAGTATAGAATGAGCACATGATTTACAGAAAAAGTAATGTAGAAAGAATAAATATGTTCCAGAGTAAAATGCTTTTTGCTTTTGTCCTTTTTCTTAAGTCTTCAGGCCAAATGGATTGGCAAATGTGACCTCAGATCACCATTTTTTAAAAAGTTAAATTGGGACCCATGGGAACTGAGTCAGCAGAGCTGTAAACCTTAGAAATGGGTTTGTTAATGAAATTTTTGACAGACTTTTGCTTATGGTCATAGAACCAGATGTCCTTGCAGCTGGCTTTCAGACATTCTTCTACCTCATAAACAATCTCTAATTCCTGTCACAGTGACTGTTTTCTCAATTATGTTTTGCTGATATTCTTGTTTCCCAAAGGATTATTGAGAGAATTTTAGCAAAGCCTCTGAAGGAGTAATTGGAAGGCAGACATTTTTCAATAGCTTCATTATGGACAAGAAATATAAAATAACTTGATAAAAATACTCTCTTGGGCAAAGATGAGGACCAATGGAAGGGTTAAAAACAAACTGAATCTATAATGAAAAGCAGGATTTCACAGTGTAGAGCTGTTCATTTTTTTTTTTTTTTTTGATGCTCTTCAGAAATATTTATTGAGTATTAGGAACCATTCTGGGTTCTGGGATTCAAATTCAGTCCAACTGATTCCAGAGGCATGCTTTTAACCATATAAGGTAATAGTGCACATACGTTTTAAAATTCATGGCCAAATGATTTCTTCAGCTAAATGTGGAATGTATTTTGTGGAAGATAACCCTTCTGATACAGTTGAAAGTTCAGTGAGTAGAGGATTAAGTTTGCCTTTATATGAATCTAGACAAATTCCCAGAATGTATAATACAACCAGAGAGCAGGTAGAACTGTTAGAGTTCATTAATTGCCACACTCTGTGTAAATTTGTCTGAATTCCACTTTTTTTAAACATATTTATTGGAGTATAATTGCTTTACAATGGTGTTAGTTTCTGCTTTATGACAAAGTGAATCACCTATACATACACATATATCCCGATATCTCTCATGTCTCCCTCCCTCCCACCCTCCCTATCCCAACACTTTAGGTGGTCACAAAGCACCGAGCTGATCTCCCTGTGCAAAGTGGCTGCTTCCACTAGCTATCTATTTTACATTTGGTAGCATATATACGTGCATGCCACTCTCTCACTTCGTCCCAGCTTCCCCTTCCCCCTCCCAGTGTCCTCAAGTCCATTCTCTAATAGGTGTGTGTCTTTATTCCCATCTTGCCCCTAGGTTCTCCAAAACCATTTTTTTTTTTGGTTCCATGTATATATGTTAGCATACAGTATTTATTTTTCTCTTTCTAACTTACTTCACTCTGTATGACAGACTCTAAGTCCATACACCTCACTACAAATAACTCAATTTCGTTTCTTTTTCTGGCTGAGTAATATTCCATTGTATATATGTGCCATATCTTCTTGATCCATTCATCTGCTGATGGACACTTAGGTTGCTTCCATGTCCTGGCTATTGTAAATAGAGCTTCAATGAACATTGTGGTACATGACTCTTTTTGAATTATGGTATTCTCAGGGTATATGCCCAGTAGTGGGATTGCTGGGTCGTATGGTAGCTCTATTTTTAGTTTTTTTTTGTTTTTTGGGTTTTTTTTTTTGTGGTACGCAGGCCTCTCACTGTTGTGGCCTCTCCTGCTGTGGAGCACAGCCTCCAGACGTGCAGGCTCAGTGGCCATGGCTCACGGGCCCAGCCACTCCGCGGCATGTGGGATCTTCCCAGAACGGGGCACAAACCCATGTCCCCTGCATCGGCAGGCGGACTCTCAACCACTGCGCCACCAGGGAAGCCCCTATTTTTAGTTTTTCAAGGAACCTCCATACTGTTCTCCATAGTGGCTGTATCAATTTACATTCCTACCAAAAGTGCAAGAGGCTTCCCGTTTCTCCACACCCTCTCCAGCATTTGTTGTTTGTAGATTTTTTAATGATGGCCATTCTGACTGGTGTGAGATGGTATCTCATTGTACTTTTGATTTGCGTTTCTCTAATGATTAATGATGCTGAGCATTCTTTCATGTGTTTGTTGGCAATCTGTATATCTTCTTTGGAGAAAGGTCTGCTTAGGTGTTCTGCCCATTTTTGGATTGGGTTATTTGTTTTTTTGATATTGAGCTGCATGTCCTGCTTGTACATTTTGGAGATTAATCCTTTGTCAGTTGCTTCATTTGCAATATTTTCTCCCATTCTGAGGGTTGTCTTTTCGTCTTGTTTATGGTTTCCTTTGCTGCACAAAAGCTTTTAAGTATCATTAGGTCCCATTTGTTTATTTTTGTTTTTATTGCTATTTCTGTAGGAGGTGGGTCAAAAAGGATCTGGCTGTGATTTATGTCATAGAGTGTTCTGCCTATGTTTTCCTCTAAGAGTTTATAGTGTCTGGGCTTACATTTACGTCTTTAATCCATTTTGTGTTTATTTTTGTGTATGGTGTTAGGGAGTATACTAATTTCATTCTTTTACATGTAGCTATCCAGTTTTCACAACACCATTTATTGAAGAAGCTGTCTTTTCTCCATTGTATATTCTTGCCTCCTGTATCAAAAATAAGATGACCATATGTGCATGGGTTTATCTCCGGGCTTTCTATCCTGTTCCATTGATCTATATTTCTTTTTTTGTGCCAGTACCAGGGTATCTTGATTACTGTAGCTTTGTAGTATAGTCTGAAGTCAGGGAGCCTGATTCCTCAAGCTATGGTTTTATTTCTCAAGATTGCTTTGGCCATTCGGGGTCTTTTGTGTTTCCATACATATTGTGAAATTTTTTGTTCTAGTTCTGTGAAAAATGCCAGTGGTAGTTTGATAGGGATTGCATTGAATCTGTAGATTGCTTTGGGTAGTATAGTGATTTTCACAATGTTGATTCTTCTAATCAAATAACATGGTATATCTCTCCATCTGTTTGTATCATCTTTAATTTCCTTCATCAGTGTCTTACAGTTTTCTGCTTACAGGTCTTTTTTCTCCTTACGTAGGTTTATTCCAAGGTATTTTATTGTTTTTGTTGCAATGGTAGATGGGAGTGTTTCCTTAATTTCTCTTTCAGATTTTTCATCATTAGTGTATAGGAATGCCAGAGATTTCTGTGCATTAGTTTTGTATGCTGCTACTCTACCAAATTCATTGATTAGCTCTAGTCATTTTCTGGTAGCATTTTTAGAATTTTCTATAAATAGTATCATGTCATCTGGAAACGGTGACAGATTTACTTCTTCTTTTCTGAATTGGATTCCTTTTATGTCTTTTTCTTCTCTGATTGCTGTGGCTAAAATTTCCAAAACTATGTTGAATAATAATGGTGAGAGTGGGCAACTGTGTCTTGTTGTTAATCTTAGTGGAAATGATTTCAGCTTTTCACCATTGAGGACCATATTGGCTGTGGGTTTGTCATATATGGCCTTTAGTATGTTGAGGTAAGTTCCTCTATGCCTAATTACTGGAGGGTTTTTATCATAAATGGGTATTGAATTTTGTCAAAAGCTTTTGCTGCATCTATTGAGATGATGATATGGTTTTTCTCCTGCAATCTGTTAATATGGTGTATCACATTGATTGATTTGCATATATTGAAGAATCCTTGCATTCCCGGGATAAACCCCACTTGATCATGGTGTATGATCCTTTTAATATGCTGTTGGATTCTGTCTGCTAGTATTTTGTTGAGGATGTTTTCATCTATATTCCTCAGTGATATTGACCTGTACTTTTCTTTCTTTGTGACATCTTTGTCTGGTTTTGGTATCAGGGTGATGGTGGCCTCGTAGAATGAGTTTGGGAGTGTTCCTCCCTCTGCTATATTTTGGAAGAGTTTGAGAAGGATGGGCATTAGCTCTTCTCTAAATGTTTCACAGAATTCGCCTATGAAGCCATCTGGTCCTGGGCTTTTGGTGTTGGAAAATTTTTAAACACTGTGTCAATTTCAGTGCTTGTGAATTGTCTTTTTATGTTTTCTATTTCTTTCTGGTTCAGTCTCGGAAGGTTGTGCTTTTCTAAGAATTTGTCCATCTCTTCCAGGTTGTCCATTGTTTTGGCATATAGTTGCTTGTAGTAATCTCTCATGATCCTTTGTATTTCTGCAGTGTCAGTTGTTACTTCTCTTTTTCATTTCTAATTCTATTTTTCTGAGTCTTCTCCCTTTTTTTCTTGATGAGTCTGGCTAATGGTTTATCAATTTTTTTTATCTTCTCAAAGAATCAGCTTTTAGTTTTATTGATCTTTGCACTGTTTCCTTCATTTCTTTTTCATTTATTTCTGATCTCATCTTTATGATTTCTATCCTTCTGCTAACATTGGGGGTTTTTTTCCTCTTCTTTCTCTAATTGCTTTAGGTGTAAGGTTAGGTTGTTTATTTGAGATGTTTCTTAAGGTAGGATTGTATTGCTATAAACTTCCCTCTTAGAACTGCCTTTGCTGCATCCCATCGGTTTTGGGTAATCGTGTTTCATTGTCATTTGTTTCTAGGTATTTTTTTATTTCCTCTTTGATTTCTTCAGTGATCTATTGGTTATTAAGTAGTGTACTGTTTAGCCTCCATGTGTTTGTATATTTTACAGATTTTTTTTTCCTGTAATTGATATCTAGTCTCATAGCATTGTGGTCGGAAAAGATACTTGATACGATTTCAATTTTCTTAAATTTACCAAGGTTTGATTTGTGACCGAAGATATGATCTATCCTGGAGCATGTTCCATGAGCACTTGACCAGAAATTGTATTCTTTTGTTTTGGGATGGAATGTCCTATAAATATCAATTAAGTCCATCTTGTTTAATGTATCATTTAAAGCTTGTTTTTCCTTATTTATTTTCATTTTGGATGATTTGTCCATTGGTGAAAGTGGGGTGTTAAAGTCCCCGACTATGAATGTGTTACTGTCAATTTCCCCTTTTATGGATGTTAGCATTTGCATTATATTGAGGTGCTCCTATGTTGCGTGCATAAATATTTGCAACTGTTATACCTTCTCCTTGGATTGATCCCTTGATCATTACGTAGTGTCTGTCTTTGCCTCTTGTAATAGTCTTTATTTTAAAGTCTGTTTTGTCTGATATGAGAATTGCTACTCCAGCTTTCTTTTGATTTCCATTTACATGGAATATCTTTCCCCATCCCCTCACTTTCAGCCTGTATGTGTCCCTAGATCTGAATTGGGTCTCTTGTAGACAGCATATATACAGGTCTTGTTTATGTATCCATTCAGCCAGTCTATGCCTTTTGGTGGGAGCATTTAATCCATTTACATTTAAGGTAATTATTGATATGTATGTTCCTATTACCATTTTGTTAATTGTTTTCGTTTGTTATTGTAGGTCTTTTCCTTCTCTTTTGTTTCCTGCCTATATAAGTCCCCTTAGCATTTGTTGTAAAGTTGGTTTGGAGGTGCTGAATTCTCTTAGCTTTTGTCTGTCTCTAAAGGTTTTAATTTCTCCGTCGAATCTGAATGAGATCCCTGCTGGGTAGAGTGATGCTGGTTGTAGCTTTCTTCCTTCCATCACTTTAAATATGTCCTGCCACCCGCTTCTGGCTTGCAGAGTTTCTGCTGAAAGATCTGCTGTTAACCTTATGGGGATTTTCTTGTATGTTATTTGTTGTTTTTCCCTTGGTGCTTTTAATATTTTTTCTTTGTATTTAATTTTTCGATAGTTTAATATGTGTCTTGGCATGTTTCTCCTTGGATTTATCCTGCATGTGACTCTCTGAGGCTCCTAGACTTGACTATTTCCTTTCCCATATTAGGGAAGTTTTCAATTATAATCGCTTCAAATATTTTCTCAATACCTTTCTTTATTTCTTCTTCTTCTGGGACCCCCTATAATTCGAATGTTGGTGCGTTTAATGTTGTCCCAGAGGTCTCTGAGACTGTCCTCAATTCTTTTTTTTATTCTGCTCTGTGTTAGTTTACTTCCACTATTTTATCTTCCAGGTAACTTATCTGTTCTTCTGCCTCATTTATTCTGCTATTGTCCTTCTAGAGAATTTTTAATTTTATTTATTGTGTTGTTCATCATTGTTTGTTTGCACTTTAGTTCTTTTAGGTCCTTGTTAAACGTTTCTTATATTTTCTCCATTCTATTTCCAAGATTTTGGATCATCTTTACTCTCATTGCTCTGAATTCTTTTTCAGGTAGACTGCCTATTTCAGTTTTTTGGTCTGGTGTGTTTTTAGCTGGCTCCCTCATCTCCTGTGTGTTTCTCTGTCTTCTCATTTTGCTTAACATACTGCGTTAGTGGCCTCCTTTTCATAGGCTACAGGTTCGTAGTTCTTGTTGTTTTTGGTGTTTGCCCCCAGTGGCTAAGGTTGTTTCAGTGGGTTTTCAGTAGGCTTCCTGGTGGAGGGGACTAGTGCCTGTGTTCTGGTGGATGAGGCTGGATCTTGGCTTTCTGGTGGGCAGGTCTGCTTCTGGTGGTGTGTTTTGTGGTGTCTGTAACCTTATTATGATTTCAGGCAGCCTTTCTGCCAATGGGTGGGGTTGTGTTCCTGTCTTGCTAGTTGTTTGGCATAGGGTGTCCAGCACTGTAGCTTGCTGGTTGTTGAGTGGTGTTGGGTCTTGGTGGTGAGATGGAGACCTCTGGGAGATTGTCGCCATTTGATATTACAAGGAGCCGGGAGGTCTCTGGTGGACGAGTGTCCTGAACTCGGCTCTCCCACCTCACAGGCACAGGCCTGACACCTGGCTGAAGCACCAAGACCCTGTCATCCACACTGCTCAGAATAAAAGAGAAAAAAAGAAAAAAGGAAAGAAACATAAAATAAATTACAGTTATTAAAATTTAAAAAATTATTAAAAATTAAAAATAAATAAGAAAGAGGAGAGCAACCAAACCAAAAAATAAATCCACCAATGATAACAAGATAACAAGTGCTAAAAAACTATACAAAAAAAAGAAAAAACAACGAACAGAGAGAACCCTAGGACAAATGGCGAAATCAAAGCTATACAGAGAAAATCACATACAGAAGCATATACATACACACTCACAAAAAGAGAAAAAGGAAAAAATATATATATCATTCCTCCAAAGACCACCTCCTCAATTTGGGATGATTCGTTGTCTATTCAGGCATTCCACAGATGCAGGGTACATCAAGTTGATTTTGGAGACTTAATCCGCTGCTCCTGAGGCTGCTGGGTGAGATTTCCCTTTGTCTTCTTTGTTCGCACAGCTCCTGGGGTTCAGCTTTGGATCTGGCCCCGCCTCTGTGTGTAGGTCGCCTGAGGGCATCTATTCCCACTCTGACAGGATGGTGTTAAAGGAGCAGCTGATTCGGGGGTTCTGGCTCACTCAGGCCGGGAGGAGGGAGGGGTACGGATGCGGGGCAAGCCTGCAGTGGCAGAGGCCGGCGTGACGTTGCACCAGCCTGAGGCACGTTGTGTGTTCTTCCGGGGAAGTTGTCCCTGGATCACGCGACCCTGGCACTGGCGGGCTGCACAGGCTCTTGGGAGGGGAGGTGTGGAGAGTGACCTGTGCTTGCACACAGGCTTCTTGCTGGCAGCAGCAGCAGCCTGAGCATCTCATGCCCGTCTCTGTGGTCCGCAATGATGGCCGTGGCTCGCGGCCATCTCTGGAGCTCATTTAGGCAGTGCTCTGAATCCCCTCTCCTGGCGCACTTTTGGGAGGTTTGAGGTTTTCTGCCAGCATTCAGTAGGTGTTCTGTAGGAGTTGTTCCACATGTAGATGTATTTCTGATGTATTTGTGGAGAGGAAGGTGATCTCCACGTCTTACTCTTCTGCCATCTTGAAGGTCTCTCTCTAGAGCTGTTAATATTTTAAGATAAACAGTGTGTTCACTTTCTGATGCTTGCATCAGAACTCTCAAATGTGTCTTTATCTCTGTAATTTATTGTGTTTTCAAAATTACCAGTTGCGGATTTTATGGTTTCAAAGTGATTAATACCAGAGATTTGCTTTTTCATTAATCTGATGATATATTTTGTATGTCAATGTGTCATGTAAATATAGAGAATCTTGTTGAGGATTCAGCAGCATAAAATTAGAGGAAGCCTCATATGGCACAGATGTTCCTGTGAGAGCACTGTTACTTTTTTCTTCTTAACATAATCATAGAAGAGTGTGGATGTTCTGGTCAGGAACACGGTGATAAGATTCCAATTATAACCAGATTTTTTATATAAGCAAAATATGGTTCATGATAAGACTGAAAACATTCAAATACTGAAAGTAATATTTAGATGAAATGATATAGTGATTGGAGCTGAGGGAAGTAGAAATAGTCTCACATGAAATATTAGCCACTTTAATGCTATGTAATGAGTACATGGGGTGTACTATACTATTCTATTTTTGTGTCTGTTTGAAATGTTCCTTACTATAGAAGTCTTAATATGATGTTCAGAATGTTTTCAATAACAGTAGAATAAAAAAAAATACAAAGCAGGTCACAAAATGATAAATGCAATGTAAACTTGATGTATAAAATATAGAGAGGAAAGAATTAAAACAGTTCAAGATATAAATAATAATTGACTATTGAATGTGAAATAATATTTTTTCTATATATTTCTAAGTTTTATGAAATTAATCTTAAGCACGAGATATAATTGGAAGCATTGAAAAAATTTAGTTTGCCTATTACTCATAAGAAAGAACTGGAAGAAAGTACGTATTGATACTAAAGTCAATATTAAAAAAAAAAACATATGAAGCAGAAACTTCCTTAATCATGTTACTACCATACAGTAGAGTGTAAAAGACAATCTTTGTTCAAAACAGAGCTGTGGGGATTCAGGTTTTGCCTTGTGGTTTAGCCTTTGAACCCTGGATTGAGTTTAGCCATTTTCAGTCTTTGTGACTATGGACAATTTACTTAATCCAAGTTTTCATTTCCTCACAATTGCAAACATACAATAGTACAATTATGCAACTGGACAAACAATAATATGACATACTTCATTGGGCTTTATGAGGAAGAAATGAGATAATCTGGCAAAGCACTTATTCCAGGGTCTCAAAAATGTTAACTAACAGTCACAGCACGGCCTTGTCAGTGGCTCTCTAGTATTTCATTCATACAATTTAATGTCCTTTTATTTTACTTTCTTTTGATGTAAAGTTAATCAGTATAACTGTTGGTAAGATTCTTTAATGCCTATGACACTTTGATGTGGTGAAGAAGGAATGCTAACCATTGTTTGCAATGTAATTAATGATCAGTCTATTAAAGTTTGCTATATAAAATCAGTTTGATGTAGAAAAATAATTTATTAAGATATTGAGAAAATTTTAGAAAGAATCTCTGGGGAAAAATTCTCATGTAGTTAATGTGGTAGATTAAAGATAGTTGCAAATTCCTTGTACTTATTCCACTGAGATGTGGAGTCTAATCCCTTCCCCTTGAATGTCAACTTGCCTTAGTGTCTTGATGACCAGTGATACTGTGGGGCTTCCAAAGCTGGATGATAAGAAGCCTTGACACTTCTGTCCAAGTCTCTTGGAATATTCACTCTTGGAACCCAGACACCATGCAGTGAGAAACCTAAGCTACATGGAGAGGCCACATATAGATGCTCCAGTTTCAGTATCAACTCTAATTGAGTTCCTGGCTACTACTACTAGTCATGTGAGTAAGCCTTCTTGGATGTCCAAACCAGTTGAGCCTTCAGAAAACACTAACATCTGCATCCATTTGATGGCAATATAAGAGATCCCATGGAAGAACTAACCAGCCTGAGCTAAGTCAACCCACAGAACTCCAAGAGATAATAAGAAATTTTTGTTTTAAGCCACTAAATTTGGGGGTTGTTTTGCCATGCAACAATAAAATACTTATTTAATTAAATTCTATTTTTAAGGATAAAAGCAAAGATGTTATAACACAGAGACCTGAAAATGCAATGGCTTAAATTAAGACACATGTGTATTTCTTTCTTATATAAAATTCCCCCCTTTCTAGCTGGTAGGGCAGCTCTTCCATAAGGCCATTCAGGAAGGGAAGTTCCTGCTATCTTGCCCTAGGCCTAGAGTATTGTCCATTCCTCTATAACAGAACTTGGGTCACTGCACATCTGTGTCCCCACCTGCAGGGAGAAAGAGGAAGTCCATAGTAAGCAGCTTGTCCTTAAGCTGAACATGATCCATAAATTGCAAACACAAATGTGTTCATATGCTTTTGACCCAAATTTAATCACATGGCCCCATTTAGCTGCAAGGAAGATTGAAAATGTTTGTATTTTACAGCTGGGAAGCCATGTGCCAGCTTAAAATCTGAGGATTCTTTTATTTAAAAAAAAAGAAGAAAGTGAGAATAGATACTGAGGAAGGCTAGCAGTTTCCACTAACTATGTCTGAAAAAAAAAAGTGGAAATTTAACCAGTTTAAAAGTGGAAATGACCAGCTTTCTTAAACACTTAAAAGAGGAGGCAAAACATACACAAGTATGAAAGCTACAAAATGCATTACTTTTTAAAACTATCAGTGCTGTGGGTTTTCTCCTCATTATTTCTACCCTTATAATTTTCAGTCTGTTTACAATAATAAGTATTTCAATACTGTTCTGGATTATAACAATTTTACAAGACTTCTCCCAGTCCCCAACATGCACACAATTATATTGTCTATAACCCACTAAGGGTATATGACTTGTGTTACCAAGCAGTCAATTCGTGGTCACCTCATAGGATCACAGTGATGCAAACCTGAGTGACTAATGATGAGTCTGAGTACTGGTGCTTTTCTTTGAAATCATGTTTTTAAAGTTTCATTTGGCCTATGTTACAAAATCCATTCTCTTGCTATTCCCTATATTACCCCAATGCACTAGCATTATGAGAAACATTTGTCTCTAATAGGATAGTAACATAATATTGTGTTGACCCAAAGGCAACAGATTTCAGATATCAAAATGAGGTGGAAAACAGATTGCCATACAGATATTTCAAAAAAGATGGTCCAAGGAGAACAAGTTAGAGACCTTGCCCAGATGGGGAACATAAAAATTGTTCAGAAACTGAGGACAGAAAAGAGTTGTGAGCTGTGTAAGGAGAAGTTCTTGAGCGACACGGCCAAGAGTGGGGCTTGAGGGCTCTTCTCCCTTCACTGCAAGGCGAGAGAGAGGGGTTTCACTGGGATTTCTCAGAGAAGTTGCTGCGTGCTATCTGTAGCTAGGGGGTGTTGAAGTTTACTGTTAAACCTGCCAGAAAATGTACAAGAAAGCAGAGGCCTACACGACCTACTGCCAAACCAGAGTGGAATATGAGAAAAGGATTCGAGCATAAGCCAAGAAGTTTGCTCCCTCATAAGTAGCGACCTGTGGCATCGTAAAAAGGAAGGGATTGGTGTGGCAAGAACTTGTTTACAAAATTTTTGCAAATCTAACGTTGCTCTCTACAATTACTGGTCACCTGGGGAGGGCTGGGCAGGCACCATTTTCCATTTCCGCCACTGGTACAGTCTTGGTTCACTGAATCGCCCAGTTTTTCATACAGGGTCTCTTCCTTCACTCTTTTGTATTTTTGATTGTTAGGTAAAACTTGCATAGAAGCTCTAGAAGAAGAAGCAAAGGAGAAAGCAAAGGTGGCTGCATTGGGCAGTCCTTACTCCCTACGTTTTCAAGGCAAGGATGGATAACTACTTCCCATGAACCAGATGTGGAGCCACATAGGTAAGGATAAACAGATCTGGAGCCATTTTAAATGCTGCCTAAGAGGTCACCTTGGAGTGACAATGGGACCCTGAAGGAGAGAATCTCTGTTTATTGGGCCACCAGAAAAGCAGGGTTAAGGGTAGGGGAAGTAGCCAGCTGGAGGAACATGGGTAGCCAACATCATACACCATGATTCTCACCATAAGCCTTGGAGGAACTCACAAAAGCATTCAATACCAATGAGGAAAAAAACCACCCACAACCTGCTTTAAGGATCTGACATGCCTAGGAATTGTATAGCCATTTTATAGAGTACCCGCAGATAAAACCTTTCACAACCCTATTTATACAGCTAGAAATTCAATCTACATTTTATAAATTAGTATGTACTTAATAAAAGATACAAAATACTCACATCTGTTAAAACTCTTCTGCTCACTAAAAATAAGTTTTAGATTAAGTATATCCTAATATGGTCACTCTTCTTTTATAGTATAACAACCCTGCAACATGTTCTACCTATTAATTTTTATCTTTTACGCATCATTATGATTCATATCACAACCTCAACTTTCCATTTAACTATAATTATGATTCTGCTAGAGGTGTTTGATCATCACAAACTGAACTAGAAGCACTTTAAGCTAACTCTATTACCTTTTTGTATGCTGAGATTTTTTTGAAAGCACACTTGATTTCTAGCAAAACCAAGATTTTCAAACCCATATTGACTTTTCCCTACCCCAAGACATGGAATCAGCTACTTTTCGAAGATACTTAATGCCTACAAATGGAGAATAGTATTAGAGGTCAGATACATGAAGAATCCATATGTGGTTGCTCCCACTGAACATTAGTGATGGTCAGGATGATACTATTAGTGGACCACATGGGTCACAACACTGAAAAGAGATATTTTAAAATCATGAATTAAAACTAATATATGCAAATGTAATACTAACATTATTACCTCCTTTTCAAATTTTTTCCAATATAAAAACTTCCAATTTATTTTCTTTAAAACATACTCATATAATTTTTTAGTCTCTCCCTTGAACTGTATTTCTCAGTTATAATCCATTTATATCTCACTGATCACCATCCTGTGGTCACTTTATTGACACGTTAACATGGGAATATTGTAACTGCTGTACTGGAATCTGATTCTCAGACTCTGGAGCCTGACCTCTGATGTTATACCTGGTAGAGACTAAAGTCTTCCCCCACGAGAAGTTTAAAATAAATGAGGGAAACAAGACAAATATTTCAAAACAAATCACCCAGTAACAAAATGCTAAAAAATGTGCAGTATGATGTAACACAATATGTGAGTTGGCTCTCCCCACTGCTGAGCACAAATGTGTCACATTTCCAGTAAGACCTCATACTCAAATCTATTTTGCCCCCAACTATGAGTAGGAGTCATTTCAGTTGTTTTCTGAAAATCCTCTCTTCCAAGTCCTCTCCTTTAGCAGTTTGGCAGAACTTTATATATATGATCAGAATTGCTGCCCAAAGGTCTTCTATCTACTACTCTTAGGATCTTCTATTGGGAAAGCAGACAAGGAATCCTGTAGATATAATGAAATAACAAGGAGACTCACAAAGTATTATGGGTGCAGAGAGGACGGCCAACCAATGCATTTACAGGTTACTGCTCAAGGTTACTTGCCAGAAGGTAGGACTCTGAAACTGAATCTACACAACAAGTGGAGATTATTCCAGAGAATAGGGATAGAGAGTGTATTTTAAGCAAGGGAAAGTATGGACAAAGGCCTGGAGGAAGTGGTAGTGAAGAACAATTTTGACTGTAGCTTTGACAGGAAAGAGAGAGATTCTGGATGGAGAGAAGAGATAAGTCTAAGAAATGGGAAGAGAAAGGTTTGAGAAGGCCCCCATGAAGGGCCTTCAGAAGCATTACTCTGGGTGTAGTGTGGAAATGTGTTTGGAGAGTGACAAGATCCAAGGCAGGGAGACTGGAGTTAGAGAGCTGTTCTAGAATTGGAGAAACAATGGAGGTAAAACTAAGGTGGTGGTGTGGTAATTGCAAAAAGCAGAGCAATTTGAGACCTTATTAAGGAGCACAATGAACAGAATTTGATGGAATGATTAAGGAACAGAATTCAGGACAGCCTTCAGGCTGTTGTTTTGGGAAAGTGGGCATATGAATTTTTCTGTTTACAAAAATGGAAAAACTCAGAGGAGGAGCACGATGGGATTGAATGAGGGTGTGCATAGCACATCCAAGGGGAGATTTCTGTATGCAATAGATGGATCTAAGGGGAGGGTTCTGAGCTAGAGATATGGACTAGGTAGTCAGAAGCATGTAGCCTATGAGAGCAGGATTGCCAAAAGATAGTATATAGAGTGAGGAAATCAGAGGAGTAAGGAAAGGAGAGAAGAGGAGAGTCTAAGACAAAATTCTGAGCAACATTTATTTAAGGGAAGGTCATACAGAAAATAAACCACCAAGTTTAACCAAGGAAGTCAAGGGGAAACCAATAGTATGAAGTAACTGGAGGCAATGAAAAAATGTCCTTGTTGAAGGAAGAAGTGACCAACAACGTCTAATAGTTTTACAAATTAAATTTCGGAAAGACACTACCATAAATTAGGAAACTCTAGGAGTCTTTAAAGTCAGTAGAGATGAGAGAGACAAAGAAGGTTAAGGTGTGGATAAATATTCTAAATATAACGTGCAATGTCTAGGAACAATTATTACATTGTTTATTGTTAAAGGAGGTAAAGTTTTCAACACAAGTGTTTTTTAAAATTTATTTATTTATTTATTTTTGGCTGCTTTGGGTCTTCTTTGGTGTGCATGGGCCTTCCCTATTGTGGCGAGGGGGGTTACTCTTCATTACAGTGCGCGGACTTCTCATTGCGGTGGCTTCTCTTGTTGCAGAGCACAGGCTCTAGGCGTGCAGGCTTCAGTAGTTGTGGCTCTCAGGCTCTAGAGCACAGGCTCAGTAGTTGTGGCACATGGGCTTAGTTGCTCCGTGGCATGTGGTATCTTCCCAGACCAGGGCTCGAACCCGTGTCCCCTGCACTGGCAGGCAGATTCTTAACCACTGCAGCACCAGGGAAGCCCAACATAAGTGGTTTAAAATGCAACAATGTGTTTCGCAATCACTGGCAATCCCACTGTTTGGCATGTTGGCTGGTTAGTGATGCAGTACATCCCAAAGGAAGACAGAGTTCATTTTATTGACAAGACTTTCCACAGTGTCTTAATCCATTTAATTAAACAGAAACTAGGTTTCCTTAACTGTGTTTAAGGTTAACCACCATTTTAAACCCTTCTTATAAATTCTCAAAAGCCCACTGACCCACATTGCTCCTGTAAATTTGAAATTGAAATTAAAAGAATTATTTTGAGTTAAAATTTCTAACTTTTAACATTATCCCCCATTTAAGCATGTCTTTTCCTAATTTCTGTGAAAAATGACACGTTTGAATCACATTGCTTACCTGTGTATAGAGTGAGTTTTTGGTGGTGGCAGGTGATATTAATCAATGTTAAAAAGGAATAAAAGGGCCTCAGATGCAACATAAATAGGAAATGATCAAATGCATCTACCCACATTTTTGCACTACCTCACCTCCTTACCAATTGTTCCAAAGGCAATTAGTCTAACAGAAAAGCCACTTCAAGGCTAAAATATCAAAGAACAAGTAACTAGTACAATAAAAGTTATTAAAGGTATTGAAATGATAGTGCTTTATTACTTCACAGATTATTAAACAGCTATTCAATATTTTTTTTCTAAAATCACCATTAAAATTAGTCATTAGAACCCTCAAGAAGCAAAGCCATCAAACTTTAGAAAGAACGATTTTCCATGGTTAGGTTTCCAAGTGAAAAGAATCAGTGATTCTTTGTGAAATGTGTATTTCCATGGAAATAAACCGCCATGTTTGGTTGGCATGTATGATACACAGGGCCCACTGTAAATTCTTCTCAATAAGAAGATACTCAGAATTTTCTAAAAAATTGTTTTGCTTATCTGGTAAACTTTCTGGATACTATTAATAGCAGTTAGAATAAAGAAACCCCAAGATCAATCATAAACACCATTTAGCTGATAGTGCTATGAACTAGGCAATTTTCCAAAATTTAATGAACAAAGCAGGGATCACAAATTCAGATACCTGCAGGAAACAGGAGGTTAGTCATCAACTGAGGAGAGGACCAAGTACTTCAATGCAAGCAGGATGATCAACAAAAGAACTCAGTACTGGGGATCTATATAATAAGGAGTGGCAGAGATTAAGTAAAGTAACATTATCTCAGTTTTCAATACAAATAATATTTTAATGCAATATATTTTTTTAAAAATCCAAATGAATGCAAAACAAGCCAGGATGAACAAAATATCAAAAGGCTAAATACAGAATTAGTAATAATGCCCTGCAGAGCCATGCTGAAACCTGAGGCAAAGGGAAAAATCGGTAAAACTGATTCTGTCATCAAAAATATTTGCTCCATATGAATGATTATAGCAGAATCAATTGTGCATGCATATATATATATATTTACAAAGCTATACTAATTTTATGATAGTCATTTATCTTGCATTTCAATGCCATTTTTTTGTACTTCATGAGAACTGATATTTTCAAAGGATAGCTAAAATGATGCTTTCGTTACTATCAAGGTTAGGGAGTCCAAAAGGAGAATCAATTCAACAACTTGTCTTTGAAGTTGTTTAATTATGTAGTATGATTCCTGCTTATTAGATACATCACCTGGGATTCATTTAGAGGTTTGCATCAAGAAATAATTCAGTAAGTTTATTGTTTTGCCCTATGAAATTACATATTTCTTCCCAAACAGGCAAAAAAAAAGAGGTGGTCATTAAACTTAATCTTCTAATATATACCCATTAAAACGCAGCTTTCTTTTCAGTTCAAGAGCATATCTGTTCTGTCATTGATCAAATAAAGTTAAGGACTGTGATAAATAATGGTGTTTAGAAAAGTTTGAAAATTTTCTGTATCTAGCCATTTCACTTAAAATCAATGTTTACTAAGCCAGTCAAACTTTTAGCCTAAATTCTGAAATTTCTGATTCATTAAATTGTACCATCCAAGTTCAAATTCAACTGCAATCAAAAATCTCTTTCAGGTGTCTCTAGTTATACCCCAATAATACCAAAATATGAATTAGTTGAAATTCATTTGTTAACCACATACTTTTAGTTCACATGACCAAATATTTAATTCACTTAAATAATTTTTCAATTAGCACTGCATGAGTGTTACAAAGATTATAAATTCTTAGTTCAAAAACTCAATATCTCATGATTTGAGTTCATGACTCTTCCCATGAACTAATCTTAGACCCCAAGTGCTTTCAGGCACTTATTATATAAGGGGGTAGATAAAACTAATACACATTAAACATTTAAATCATTATAAACAGTAATATAAGGAAGTACTAAATTTGATATAACAAACTGACAGATTATAAATCTTGTGTAGATAAAAATGATTAATATTTTTGTTGATGTGTTGTCTTCATATGATAACTAATTTAACTTTATAATTACCTAGTAACAAAGGTAGTGTCATTTTCCCATTGTTCAATGAGGAAAATTAAGTTCTGGAAGTGTAAATGACTTGCCCAAGGCTGCTTGACTGCTAAGTCCAGTGGGTAGGAAAACAAGGATGTAGTGTGTGTGTGTGTGTGTGTGTGTGTGTGTGTGTGTGTGTGTGTGTCTCCGTATGTATACATGTGTGACTGTGTTTAGCATTTATGGGTGATGGGGAGACAATCACAAGTATATTAAATATAAAAAATCACAGGAAGATGGCAATGTGCATTTCTTTTTTTATTTAATACCACCCTAATAATTCCACCCACCTCCTTTTTGAAGCTCTTGGATATCTCTCCTTAACTCACATTAATTTCACAATTTGATCCTAGAGAACTGAGTGGAGATAGCTTTAGGACTTGTCAATTTAAAAGAAGAATCTTGGAACAGTAAAGTGAAAGTTGAAGCACAACTTTTAAGTCCAGCTCAGCTTAACATTAAGACTTTTTTTTTTTTTTTGCGGTACGCGGGCCTCTCACTGTTGTGGCCTCTCCCGTTGCGGAGCACAGGCTCCGGACGCGCAGGCTCAGTGGCCATGGCTCACGGGCCCAGCGGCTCCGCGGCATGTGGGATCTTCCCGGACTGGGGCACGAACCCGCGTCCCCTGCATCGGCAGAGGGACTCTCAACCACTGCGCCACCAGGGAAGCCCAACATTAAGACTTTTAAAAGAAAGTATCAGACACCTATCAAACACCATCACTGACACTAACACAGGATCTGTGACAAATATAGTGAAACACATAAAGGCCTTATTGAAAAAATGAAAATGTTTACAACTCTTGACCATGTAGGACTATAAAATCAAACTACATTTTCACATTTACTATTACAACCTTTAATGAAAAGTCATCATTTCTTGAGATCTGGAAACTATTAAAGAAAAAAAGGGAATTTTATTAATATAAAATTAGAAAATTAAATAACTTCTGAGTGAATTTCTGTTATGTCCCTATAACATCATATCTTGTTTTCAGCCAGTTTCCTCATTGGAGAAATCTTACATGCAAACTCAAGTAGAAATATAGTTACTAATTTGGTTTGGCTTAACATTCATGAAGCACTACAAACCTTCTTGCATTATCACAAGAAGCTTGTTGGGGGAGGAAAATGATGTCTTAGAAAGTTGAAGAAGAGACTAAGTCATGCTAGAGTCTTACAGGGGGCCACCATATTGCAGACCTCAGGAACTGCCATTTATATTGTTTTCTCTGTTTGCCCAGGTAATGTCTATTATAGAACACAAAGATCAGGCAAGTTTCTTAATTTCTCTTTTAATTTGCTGTTATTTGAGATGAATGATAACTATCTTTTGGGGTTGTCTGAGATGTAAATGAAATAACATACAAAATAGTTCTCATGGTGCTTACATAAAGTACGTACCCCAAAACTTGCTCCTTTCCTCTCCACTCATTCCTACAGGATGGCTGCATCTCATGGAGCAAATCTTATCACTTTTGCTACCAGATACAATGCAAATATCTTGGAATCTTTGGTTTGTTACAGCCACTGGAGCTCAGCCAGTCACTGGTCTATTTTTGCCTAAGATGAGTAAGAAATTCTATCACTCATAGCAGAGGAAGCCAACAAAGGTTTTCTTTCCATTAAAAAGATAATATGCTTTTAGGTAATCATGTCACTCCTATTTAAAGCAGCATATCTCTTCAAACATCCTTTATTTTCTTTAATTTATTGCATTAGAGTTCTGCTTTATCTTTAGGTATCTGTGCTAGACAAAGGAGAACTGTCTAGATTGGAGTGTCTCTGTTACTTCTGACATGAATAAATACTGGACTGACTGGAACATGTGCTAATATCAGAATCCCAAATACTTCCTTAAACACCATATTATGAAACTTCGTGGTTTCACATATATATTTTTCCACTGTAATTATATAATGACTAAGCTTGGTTAGTCAAAAAGCATCCTTAGGAATATTGCTTGCCTTAGAAAACTACCTTTGTGTTGTATGAATGAATGAATCTGAACATTTTAAAAAGATAAAAGCTGATAATGCCAAATAAAAGATGACTTTAGTTAATCCAGTGGGGATGAAAGTCACATTTTCATTAAAATCATACTTACTGGTTGCTGGGCTAAGTTTTCTTTTTCTACTTTTAAAGTATTTTGCTTGCAAAACAATACAAAAAATCCTTAAAAAATGAATAAAATAATGATACATATCGATTCCTGTAGAGTTTTATTTCTAAATAAGAGTATACAAATTAGAGTTCATCATGCTGAGCCAATAATTTCTTACACTGGTATGAACTAAAATATTATTTATTAAGCAACTTGTGTCAATTTTCATCTGTGCAATGACTCTCATGTAAGAATACATAATAGAGAAGCTACAGCTGAGATCATTCGTGGCGTCACTGGGATAAAAGTCCCAAAGTAAATTGGAAGTGATTCTTTGGACAGAAAAAGAAAACTCATAGAAAGAGGAATATTTGGTGACTATAAGCAAATTTGGTAACTCCTCCTCTTTCCTTCCTGAGTAATTTGGTCCTAATGCCCTGAAGTCACACAGGACAAACTAGGCATCTAGGTGGAGGCAGGGCTCGGTGTGGAGTCTTGAGGACCAAGCAGGGTGAGGAAAGCAGCTATGTGTCAGCAGTGACCAGTGTAGGATGTCAAAGTCCAACAGAAGGAGAAAGGCAGGAAAGCCTAAAATGGGGAGTCAGAGTCTGAGTAGGATGAGGAGTGTACCTTTGCAAAGGGATGTCTTGTCAGAGTCTAGGTGGAGCGATGAGGCTAGCCACACATGGAAAATATTTTGATGTGGGTAACAGAGCCCAAATAGTAAAGGATGCATCTGCTTGAAGAGGAAGCCAGCTGTGGGTGTCAGAGGGACAACGGTACGGAGGAGACCTCCAGCAGTGCAGACGTTCCAGTGTGAAGAGGGTGCCTATACAGAGGTGTCCTGAAGTGGGGAGCAGTCAGAGTCTGAGCCCAGTGAGATGGGAGTTGATGAGGGTGGTGGGGAGGGGACAGCGTGAGAAATCAGAACCTGAGCAGTGAGAGTGGGGACGGGGTACAAGCAGCAGTGGGAAACTGGTTACATACAGGGGTATCGAACAAATTAAAGATATTAAGGTTAATGGAAGGTAGATTGGTATTGCCAGAGAAGGGAGCTGCAAATACAGAACTGAAGAAAAGTGGAATGAACTCTGTGGTTTGGAGTTAGAATTGAAGATATTGATATGAAATGTGTGGTTTTCAATACATGTTGATAGATTTACTTATAGACATAAATATGTGTGTATATGAAATATGTATGAATGTGTATACATATACTCTAAGTTCTGTCCACCAAGACAGTCTGCAAATAATGATAGCCCGATAGCAATGAGTACATCTTCCACTCAAATGTCAAACCTGGCTTCTAATTATTATTCTCCACTTGGAGGAACTAGGGTTCCTTGGAGAAATGGCTGAGTTCAGCTTGGGCAAGGAGAATGCAAAAGGAACCTGGAACATCATTTTATGCCAGAAAACAAGTACATACTCAAGAATGATAGGAATATGTCAAGAGTTCACAGAAGCTAGCTTGAAGGGTCTTCACTGGACAAATCTGAAACAAGTTGAGCATCAAAGTAAATAATGATAGTAATGTCCTGTGACCCACTGAATAAAATTGGAAATCATGAGTTCATATTAATATTCCCAAAATAACAAATGAAAACTTTAATGAGGAATTGGATACTTACATATTTTAAAATACATCCCCACCATACACTTAAGAATTAAAAAGAGAAAAATAGTAAGTTTTTGGTGGAGAAGACTGGCAGATACCACCCCTTAATCAAGGGATCAAAGTATATGTTAATAATATTTAAAATATTAAGATCTGTACCACATAATATAAGAAGTAGAATACAATATCACTTCTGTGATATTCCTCTCAAAGATGTACAACTTAAATCATGAGTAAACATCAGACAAACTCAAATTGATGGATAGTTTGTAAAGTAATAGGACTGTAATCTTTGAAAATATCAGAGATTAAAGAGACATGAAAACAAAGTACAGCACCTGATTATGAACTGGAAACTTTGCTGTAAAGGACAATATTGAAATTGGCAAAACTGGAATGGATCTAAGGTTTAAAAGATAGAAATGTATCGGCTCTAACTTCCTAATGTTGATGGTTGTATTATGATTATGCAGGAGAAGGTCTTTGTATGAATAACATAGTGGAATATTTGGAGGTGACTGGGTATCAGGTTGGCTACTTTTCCTCAAATAGTTCAGGAAAAAAATTCTTACATTGTACATGTAGCTCTTCTGTAACCTTGATATTGCTTCAAATTTAGCATTTATTTTTAAAAGAAGAGCAAAAATCTACTAACCTAATTTATGAAGCAAGGGTCTCAGAATGTACTGACAGGTGTAATACAACAGTCAGTCAATTAACATTTATCTGCTGAGTTTTCACATGGGTTCCAGCAGTCTACATGACAAGACGTGGCTGCTAATTAATCAAAACTAAGACAGAAATATATGGAAATAGTGGATCTCTTGATATATGTATACTGGCATTAGATGAAATCAGCAGTCAAGAAGAAAGTGACCCATGTGACCTGGAAAGGACTCCAGGTGAGATAATCAGTACAGGCAGGATTTCAGGGTGCAGAATGAGCATGGGTTCAGCAAAGGATGGTCAGGACACCAATATGACAAAGAGCAGAAGGTTTGCAATGGAAAGTAGTACAAGATAAAGCAAAGGCAGACAGAACATGGAGATCCTTAAAAGTGATATTAAGGTGTGATGGTGAGATGGGTAGCTTGCTACTCCAAGCAAAAGACCCACCTTAGCAGGTAAAATTAATTAGAACAAAAATCTATAATCACCTTTCTCTTGATTAGCTGGCAACTAAAGCGATAATTTTCAAGTGTCTTTCCTCAAAGGTAATCCTATTTAGAAGCCCAATGTATACAGTAGATAAAAATGAAGTTGCTATCATTGAATATAGAGTGGGAAGCCCAGAGCCTGGCCTCTTGACCTGTCTTTGCAACTATGACCACTGACATTCTGCTGAGGAAGGCCTAGGACTCAAGGATCTCAGATGGAAGATCACTACAGTAGAGCAGTCTGAAGAGGATCTCAGAGGTATTTATACTTTGAAAGGTGCATCTTCAAGTGGAAGGGTCCACAATAGCAAGCATATATGCTGTTTCTCTTTATCTCTATGCACTAATGTATCAGTCTGCACACAAACCACCCATTCTTACTTCTGCCTGAACTTTCTAGGCCAAATGGAGTTGTTTTAAATAAGAAACTTTAAAATCTTTTCTTTCTCCATAAAATGATCATTTGGCACCTCTCTGTAGAAATATATATGGAGATAATACATTTAGCATTCAGTTAAATACTTTTGAATCAAATATATCAAATTATTTTCTCTATCAGGTAGACATAGTTTATAAAAATCTGGTTATATAGTCATTACCTTCAGGGATCTTCTTGAAAATATATGAGACTCTGGTCCTGGAAGAGATCCCTTAACTGATTCCAGATTTCAGCACCCCAGAGTAATTACAAATTATAGACTAAGGTTTCTTCAAACTTGATATAATTAAAATAATTTCAGAATATTAAAATAACAGAATATTGGGAAAAATATACTCAGAAATAAAATAATATTTAACTGTAATTTCCTCTGAATAAAGTAATTTTCATTTTTAATAGGTATTGATAAAATATAATAGAGTTATCAAATATAGACTATTATGTTTAAATTTTCATTTATTTGATAAGATCTTAAAATTGAGTCTGAACTTTTAATTTATCTAAGCCATAGTTGGGAAATGTAAAAATACCTGTAGCTAAAATTGAAACAATGCACTGTATTAAAACCATCACAAAATGTTAATAATCTTGAGGTATCTTGAAGTTTGGATGTCTCTGTTTATACTTCCAAAATCACAACTATTAATAATTATGTTGACCACTGAGTTTCTTGCCAATCCATGTTAGCCAGATTTTACACTTTCTTTGGTGTGCAATTCTTCTTCCCTAATAGATGCAACATTTCCATTGTCAGATCATCCTAAGATTTAATCCTAATGATGGGCCGTGGTGGTCAAGGAAATGTATGAAAGCAGGTGCTGAAGAAGGAGAGCATTGTCTTGTAAGACACTTACCTCACTAGAGGTAAGCAAGGGAGGTTTTATCTTCCAACAAGGGGAGCAGGTCAATTTTGCAGACCCAGAGGGTTCAGGAACTCAAGGAATTGAAGGATTTTCAGTGCATCTAGCCTAATATGCCCCGTTTCAGGTCTCAGGATCATACTTTCTCCCTATCAAAGCCATTACCGGTGATGGATACTTTCCTAAGCTGAGAACAGTTTTCTCTCTTTCATAGTCAAGTACCATGCCTGGTTTTCAGATCTGTCTTTTCTCTGGCTTCAAGAGATGAGAGTCTCTTTAAATACTGCCAACTAGACTCTCTACCTTTCATACTTTGCTTTAAATTCATAACGAATAGATCTGAGCTTGTCATTTTCTCTTTTCTACACACAAATAGTGTTTAGCAATAGCTACTCAATTCCAGTAATACTTACATTTAACCAGTTTCCTCATAGTTCTCAAACGTCATAGACATTGACCAGTTAATCTATGCCCTTCCACCTGCATCTTATCTAAGTTTACCATCGGTGAAAGTTTTAGCAATCACAAAACCAAAGCAAGCCACAGACTATCAACTCTTCGCCTACCAAGTGATCGGGCTCTCACTGCCATCCAGCTAGTGAATTATCTAACCCTAGAGTCCCACCTTTAAAGCCTGCTTCCTGGCACCAATTTCAGCACTATCTCTGTTAGGTTCTGTGTAAATAATTTATTGATTAAGGATTCTCAGGAGAAAGGGAGTAAGTGAAACAGTGTAAGGTAGAAAACAACAACAAAAAAACAAACCAAAACAAAACAAACCAGAATGTGGCCTCAGCTAGAGACTAGCTTTAGTCTGATTCCATGGCGAGTCTGAAGCACAAATTGCATCTTAGAGTTGGTTCTACGTTGGGCAAGGGAATCAATCTGGCCCATTTGTCAGTTTTCAGCCTCTGGCTGCCAAGGATGGAAGGTAGGGAAGTGGAGCTACAACCTCCTAGGTAATGTTGTATCTGATTCAGCTGAGGTTAATCCTCCTGGGAAGGACCAGCTGTGAGTTTTCAGCAACCAGTCCTTGGGACTACTGTGGGGTAAGAGCTCCAGCCTGGTAAAGGAGATCTGGGCCACTCCACGGTTCAAACCAGGATACTCTTGAGAGTAAAAGGGACAGCTACTGATAAGCATGCAAAAAAAAAAAAAAAAAAAATCAAGCATAAACCAGATGAAGACCATCCCAGGCAAACAGGAACGTATGCTCATCCTACCTCCATCCCATTACTCCCTTGCTACATGGAATACAGCACTGCGTATGCAAAGGCCAGGTTTCCCCAAAGGACATGCAGCCTTCTCCACTGAGGTCTAGGGGCAAAAGACCCCACATCTCCTCTATAAATCTTCCCCCATGGGCTTGGGCTTGATGTAAGGGTGGAGATGATTGAGGGACTGATTTCCTTTCTTTTACTCCTCATTACAGTCCCTCAAGACCAAGAAGAGAATTGTTTACTTTATACTGGACTACTGAAAAGTTTTAATCAGAGAAATAAGGATTATTCTTCATTTAAACATAAAATAAATTCAAGCCCATAGTGCAAAATACACTTTGCCAATTGAATGTTTTTAAATGATATGTCCAGAATCAAAAGGAAAAAGTGCAATAAATCTTTTAAAAATGGTATTAGACGTGCTAAGGTTACAACAAATGTTAAAAAATAAAGAAAATTGAGATGGGGTATCTTTTAAAAAGACTACATTCAAGAAACCAAAGGACTTGAAAGAATTGTGAAATGTTAAAACATGTTTTAGAAGTTGCAGATGTGAAGTCAGTTTTTAGTGTTTCCAATATATAATTTTAAGACATCTGTTTCTGGGAAAATTTTATGAGAAAACAAAACATAGTAAGAAAAAAATCGATTTTCCAAATCCACGAAAAACAGATTCTTGCAAAGAAAAAGAAAAAACATATATGTATTTAATACTGTTTCCTGGAAGTTTACTAAGAAACTAGGGAGAAGTATTTTCTGTTGAAAGGCAGCGATTCCAACTTAGGTGTGAGAGTTTAAGGCAGAAGGGTACACATTTTGCAACTTGTCACCACATTCGCAAGGCTTCATTGTTAATTCTCAGAGTTCTCTCATCCTCAGTGAAAAATTACTAGACAAATCTATGAAACTAGTGCTGTTCTGATTGTGAGTGAATTATCTGATCAAATCACAAGAATGAGCAGTATGTTGTTTTTTTCGGTTTTTTTAGTTGAACTGGTATTTTGGGATGTTTAAGTGTAGAAATAATATTTAACAGCTTTGCTGAGATTCGATTTGACAAACAGCAAGCTGCACATGTACAATTTTTGACCTATAAGTATATACCCATGAAAACGCACCGCAATCAAAATAATAAACACATTCAATCATCCCCCCAAAGTTCTTCCTACCTCTTTGTAATCATCCTCCTTGTCCCTCTCTGGCCCTACCCTGTGCCCCCCCAAAACCTCTTATCTTTCTTCTGTTACTATAGGTTAATTTACATGTTATAGAATTTTATATAAATGAGATCAGACAATATACACTCATTTTTCATCTGGCTTCTCTCATGCCATATAATTATTTTAAAGTCATCCAGTTGGTACATATGTCAATAATATGTTTCTCTAATATGCAATTCCATTGCATGGATATACCACAATTTGTTTATCCATTCAACTATTGATGGATATTTGGGCTATTTCCTTTTTTTGGCTATTACAAATAAAGTTGCTGTGAATATTTATGTGCAAGTCTTTGTGTGCACATATGCTCTCATTTCTCCTGGGTAAATACCTACGAATAGAATGGCTGGATCACACAGTAGATGGATGCTTAAGTTTTAAAGACACTGTCATACTGGTTTTCCAAATTCACTGCATATTTAACATTACCACGAACAAATTAGGCAAAGATTTCTTAACTACAACAACAAAACCACAATCCAGAAAGTTTTAAAAAATAATAAATTGGATTCCATTGAAATGTAAAACTCTATTCCTCAAAAGACATTGTTAAGAGAATAAAAAGATAATCCACAGATTGAAAGAAGATATTTGTAAATTCTATATCTGATAAATGGTTTATATACTGAATATAAAAAGAACTCTCAAAATTTAATAAGAAGAAATAAACAACCCAATAAATAAAACAGGTGAAATATTTAAACAGACACTTCACCAGAGAAGATATGTGGGTGGTAAATATGCACGTGAAAAGATGGCCAATATTATTAGTCACTAGGGAAAAGCAAATTAAAACCACAATGAGATACTATTACACATCTATTAGAATGGCTTAAATTAGAGAGAGGGACCATATCAAGTGTTAACAAGAAAGAACGAGTACCCTCATACATTGCTGTCTATTAAATGTCTATTGAGCAGATAATGTGTTAGGTTGTATGAACACTTGCTATACTCCTGACGCGGAATAGTGTTAATCTCACTTCGTTAACAGTGCTTTCTCCCTAAGGAAGAGGAAAAGAATTGATTTATCTCATGGAGTACTTTTAGGTCTTACTCTACTACAACATATGGTATTATTCATGCCTTCATTTTTGAAACGATTTATTCCTTCTCTTCATTGGGACTTTTGTTCTCCCTTCTTGAGTGCCCAGTCCCCAATTATCTTTAGTTTAGTATTTCTCCTCTTTCTGTCCATTAAATATTGCTGTTCCTTGGGGTTCTGTCCTAAACATTGTTTCCCTCTTACTCTACAAACCCCATGAGGCATCTCACATCATGCAGTCTCTATACTGCAATGGCAAGTGCATTGTCAATTTGTAAATGTACATCCTTAACACTGAGATGTCTCTGGAGATTCTGATCCACCAGCTCCACTAAAGTGTCCCACTGGCAACCAAAATGCAATATTACCAAGTTGGTGTTCACACATTTCTATGTCCTACAAGTAGGCTGCCTCATTGTTCTCTATGACAGTTAATAAATTTCCCATTCCTTCAGCTCCCTGAGACAAAAATCCAACTATTATCTTTGACTTCTTCCTCTTTCTTGCCCATTTATTTTGTTGATGCTACTCCTTAAATATTTAAATATTACCTCTACTCTCCCCTCCTTTCCATTTCCACTGGCCTAACTACAGCCTCCATCATTTTTTGCCTGGACTTTTTTGATAGTCTGATCACCGTAATTCTGGTAATGGGACCTCCAATCACTTTACACATTGTGGTCTGATTATTAATTCTAAAAATCAAATAACTTTTTAAAAATTTATTTATTATTTTTGGCTGCTCTGGGTCTTCATTGATGTGCATGGGCTTTCTCTAGTTGTGGTGAGCGGGGGTTACTCTTCATTGCAGTGCATGGGCTTCTCATTGCAGTGGCTTCTCTTGTTGCGGAGCACAGGCTCAGTAGGTGTAGCTCGCAGGCTCTAGAGCACAGGCTCAGTAGTTGTGGCGCATGGGCTTAGCTGCTCCACAGCATGTGGGATCTTCCTGGATCAGGGCTCGAACCCATGTCCCCTGCATTAGCAGGCGGATTCTTAACCACTTGCACCACCAGGGAAGTCCAAAAACATTAAATAATTTCTATCAGTCTACTGCTTCAAATATTTCAATGACGTCTCCTAGCCCTTAGGATATGGTCCCTTTAAAATGATAAACTCTTTATAAATGGTAAAAAAAAATAAAAACAAAAACAAGTAAATTAGCCTTAGACCTAGCTTTACCTTACCTATTTTTCTTAATATCTTCTCTCATGCACTGTATTCTCAGTCCTACCAAATTCCTTCCTCAAACCTTCTATATTCTCTTTTATTTCACAGCCTTCCGTAATTTGTTCCAACTACTTGGAACACTTTCTTAGTTTTTCTTGACCTCTTTGCCTTCTGAACTTATATATAACTTCTACTTATCCTTCTACATAATTATCTTGGTGGTCATTTCCAACAGGAAGCCTTCACAGATCTTAACAATATTTGGGCAAGTTAGTTGTTTGCACTGTGTGCGTTCACATCACCTCAGACATGATATCTAAAAATTATAGCTATATTGAGCCATCTGAATCAGAAAGTACTGTGGGGACAAGTATCATATCTGCCTTTCCCACAACTATATCCTTATGCTTAGAACATAATATGCATTTAATTGATATTAGTTTGCTTGAATGGATGAATGTATTAATAAATGAATACAGAAATGAGAATCCCTGTGCTCACAGAAGGGAGGCTCACAGAGAAGTGGAAAGACAAAAAGAAGTTAAAGGTAGGAACGAATGTGAGCAGAAACAAAGATGAATAAGCATTTGGTAGATGGCAAAAGGTTTGTCTAATCAGCTCTCACAAATAAATACAAAAGCCTTTGCTACCCCTACTTCAAGGCAGTCTAATATGACTCTGTTCACATTTGAGGATGTACACCAAGCTTTAGGAGTAACATATTAAATGCAGCCAGGAAGCAAAACATAGACAAAGAAATTCTAAATAATTGCCCCTAATGACATTGGTACACACCACAGAAAGAAGAGAGGTTGGCTGGAGGTAAGAGAAAGAGGGAAGCTGTCTGATTGAAATATAGCAATCCTAAGTGAACAAAAGCATGGCATGTATTTCTGAGCCAAAAGAAGCTCACCAACACTAAGTAAATGTGCCTTCTTGAAGGCTTTATTTTAAAAAAGAAGAAAAATACACAAGATATCATTTTCAATGGTAAGTTTTTTTTTTTAAAGAAAAAACTTACCATTATCTTATTAAAATTTGACTCAGGATATCAAACTATTCAATGTATTATTGTCCTTTCCCAAACCTTTTGTTTATTTTACTCAATCTTTTTACTTCTATTGAACTTAAAGTTCTGCCAATATTTTCAAAGATTCCAGTGGACCATATATATGTTCTTCAGACAAACCTGTAGCACTCAGTTTTATTAAATATTCTTTGTATATGAAACCATACATTTGATACCTGACTTTTATTGTTTATTGGGGATAATTTAAAAGTGCATTACCTGTAGGATAATTCATAATAATATGAAGAATTCTATAGATTTGGAAAACAGGAAATGGAGGACTGATGCCTTTTCCTAGGAATTAATCAATGATGAGTGAATGAGTTCAAAGATTATGTGGCAAAGGGGCAGACTAAAGGTGCTTAGCAGGAAGAAGACTTATTTACTAATCTTTGTTTAGTTGAATTGGTAAATACTGTTGAACTTCTCTTCAGGGAAAGAATAAGTCCTAGAAATGTTTACCTACAGATATTGGCAAAGCTAATCCAAAACTCTGCCTTTTTTATACAGACACAAGTCCTTGCCTAGACTTGATTTCAGGCTGATAGAAATATTTTTTAAACACTTGTTTGTTCAATACAAAACTATCTATGATTATTTCTTCCAAATCTACTTTGCTCATTGCCATAGTTTTCCTTTGATAGGGTAACCTAAATACAATATATAGAGATATTTTCTTAGTATCCATATATAGATCTGTGCTCTAATATATGTCAATGTCATGTTGAATTTGTCTATGAAAAAATACTAGTGATTCAGCTGAAATAATGAGCCAAATCAATTTTATAGTGTTTTATATAGAAAGAATAGCCATCTGATTCAGCATTTTATTTTTTTACTGGTATTGCGGAATGTTGAGGGTTAGGGGAGGGAAAGGAAGATGAGGTCTCCATGCAGGAGATTAAAGGTCCAGCCTGGAGTCCATCAGCAATGAAATCAGTGAAATCATATTAATAAAGCTAATGATAAAATATCCATTTAACAAATTCATAAATTTTAAGTCATATTTGAGACCTAGTAGTATTAATGCTACTGTTCAGAGTCACTCGCCAACCTTCTCTGAACTGTTGTTTTATAGCCTACATTTCCTCAGACCATGATAGCTGGGGTTTTACATAAACACATGTTAATGGTAACTGATCAGCCACTGACTTTCACTCCTACCTGCTACTGTGAGACCATAACTTTCCTGCAAATGCCACCCTCCATATTTACTTCCAGACATTCATTAAAGAATATTTCAAGTTTGCTTGTGTACAAAGTTTATGAGATACCACATGGCACCACCATCATCTTACTATTTAGCTCTAGACCCCTCTCTGGTGATGCAGGAAGTCAGGGACTGTGTTTTTATTGCTCACAAGCTGTCCTCCTCTGTCCACTGTTCCACCACTACCACCCCCATACTCTGAAGCTCTTTCAGGCACAAACCAGTGCTGAGTTTGGGGTTCCTCAAAGTCTAAACACTGTACTAGTTTCTTTTCTTCATTTTTATGCTATCCTATAAATGACCAGGTTTAAAAAGAAACAAGATAAAGATTCTAATTCTAAAATGATAATATAATAATTTTAATGTGAAAGGTACTAGATAGGTTAAATGGCAGATAAGACATAGCTAGAGAAGGAAAAATAAGTTCAGAGAGAACAGAAAAGAGAAATTACACTTAGTGCAGCATAAACAGTTGAAAACATGGAAAGTATTAAATTGAAGGTAAGGGAAGACTTAACAGAGAGAACAGGAAAAATGTAATATTCAAAGAGATTAATGACTGAGAATGATCCAAAATGGCTGCAAGACAAAAAATCAGACTCTTAAAGCATAATAAATTCCAAGCAGTGTATATACAATAAAATCTATTTCTAAGCACATTTCTGTGAATACTAAGGACATGCAAATTCTAAAAATAGCAAAAGAGAAAGAAAAACTTAAAGACAGACATATTTGTCACCTTATCATAAAATTAAAGCTGTAAAAGAGTAGAATAATATCTCTAAGAGCTAATAGAAAATAGTTGATTGACTAGAACACCCTTTGAAATTATTTTTAAGGAATAAGGATAAAATAAACTTTTGAAACAATCAAAAAGTAGCCTTGAGGAAGAAGAGAATGAAAGCTAGAAGAAAGGACTAATATATAAAAATAAAAGATAAGGCATATATTTGTAAAATCATGGGAAATACAGAGAAACAACTTTTTAATAAAATAATAATAGCAATAAATAGTAATCATTAATCATGGATGATAAAATACAAGATAAAACTAATATAGTGTACTCCCTTCTTAACATTTATGAACAGGATATTCTAGTAAGCTTATAATAGTAGGAGGGGAAAAATGAATTAAATTTAGACTTTGTAAATTATGCTAAATGTCTAGATAATCAACAAAACAAAAATAGTTTTATTTCTTCACACCAACAGAAGGGGAAAATTGAATTTTTAAAACTTAGTCATTCCAAAAGAAGTCAGGAAAAGATAAAAAAAGAAAACATGGGAAAAGCTGGAAACAAAAATTACCAAGTAAGATGTAAAAATAAAACTGAATAAAAAATCACAATAAATATAAATGGACTGCATCTGCCAACATCAGAAGTTATCATATAGAAATCACACATAGATTATGACAGCTTAGTATAATTGCTATTATGTAGGCATACACAACTGGCTGAGAAGAAAGACAACTAATATTAACAAGACAAAAAAGAACGCTTTTTAGAGAAGGTGATGTATGAGCTGAGTATCTGAGTATGCATGGGAGTTTGCCAAGGACACAAAATGGACAAGAACATTCCAGAAATAAAAAAGGCATTTGTGAAGAATAATTGTGGTGTATTTTTATCTTTCTCCCTCATTCAATGGAAAAATGAAAGGGTAGGAGAAAAAAGGAAAAAAAATGTTAAAATCCTTTTCTCATTTATAAAAGATTTACCTATTCTTGAAAATTTTCCCTGATGATCTTTTAAAATTAAAGATATTTTCATTATCTGGGTTAGTTCTATAGAACTTTAGATAAGTGATTATAAACATTGGCATTAGCTGTCATAATAAAGTTTGCATGGTATATTGAATGTTTCATACATTCAATACTCTTGGAATTTTGGTATTAAGTAGAACTTTACATTGTGATAAAGGTGGTAATAGGCAATAGATTTTTGTTTGCTTCTTTGTTAGTTTTTAATGTCCTTTCTGGCAAAATAAGGAGTTGGCAATAAAATCAAATCTCTTTTTCTTTTGTATTAAATTGCATTTTATTGTCCACAAAATCCAAAAGTCTGGAAACCACTAGACTAAATGACTCTCAAAACTTTTTTTGCAAAGAACTACGCAACTTGAAATATAATGTTTTCCAAGGACTACAGACAAAATTTGAAGACTTGGCTTTAAGTAGAACCAATCTGAAAACTATACAAGTAGTTTTCTCCCCAGTTTCATAAATGTACTTTTTTAGTAATGAATATACTGTGTCTCTTGTGTTCAGAATGGTAAACCAAAAACCAGGTATAAAAACTTCATATCCTGTTGCTTTCCTCCTGGGGGAAAATATCTCATTTAATAATTCAGTTGCTATGCATGTGCGTATGCTTTTAAAAATAATTCAATATTTGCAGATAAGCTTATCAATAAAAGTCCATAATGATCAACTAGTTTCCTGAATGATTAAATTACTTAACATTATGTGCCCACTGATACTTAGCAAATACACTATGCTTGGCTAAGAATTAAATATGATATTAGACAATGGAAACTTATCATACCCTATTCAATATGGAGCTCGTGTTTAGTTTCCAAAAACAAAGAGATAAAAAGTGGAATTAGGAGGACCTTCCAGATGGCGGAGGAGTAAGACATGGAGATCACCTTCCTCCCCACAAATACATCAAAAATACATCTACATGTGGAACAACTCCTACAGAACACCTACTGAATGCTGACAGAAGACCTGAGACTTAACAAAAGGCAAGAAACTCCCAACATAGCTGGCCATGTGGCTCACAGGGTCTTGGTGCTCCAGCCAGGTGTCAGGCCTGAGACTCTGAGGTGGGAGAGTCAAATTCAAGACATTGGACCACCAGAGACCTCCTGGCCCCACGTAATATCAATTGTCAAGAGCTGTTCCAGAGATTTCGGTCTCAACGCTAAGACCCAGCTCCACTCAACAATGAGCAAGCTCCATTGCTGGACACCCCATGCCAAACAACTAGCAAGACAGGAACACAACCCCACCCATTAGCAGACAGGCTGCCTAAAATCATAATAAGTTCACAGACAACTCAAAATACATTACCAGATGCAGTCCCGCCCACCAGGAAGACAAGATCCAGCCTCATCCACCAGAACAAAGGCACTAGTCCCCTCCACCAGGAAGCCTACACAAACCACTGAACCAACCTCACCAACTGGGGGCAGACACCAAAAACAACAGGAACTACAAACCTGTAGCCTGCAAAAAGGAGACCCCAAACACAGAAATTTAAGCAAAAGGAGAAGACAGAGAAATATGCAGCAGATGAAGGAGCAAGGTAAAAACCCATCAGACAAAACAAATGAAGAGGAAATAGGCAGCCTACCTGAAAAAGAATTCAGAGTAATGATAGTAGAGATGATCCAAAATTTTGGATATAGAATGGAGAAAATACAAGAAACATATAACAAAGACCTAGAAGAACTAAAGAGAAAACAAACAATGATGAGCAACACAATAAATGAAATTAAAATTCTCTAGAAGGAATCAATAGCAGAACAACTGAGGCAGAAGAACAGATAAGTTACCTGGAAGATAAAATAGTGGAAATAACCACTGCAGAGCAGAATAAAGAAAAAAGAATGAAAAGACTTGAGGACAGTCTCAGAGACCTCTGGGACAACATTAAACAAACCAACATTCAAATTATAGGGGTCCCAGAAGAAGAAGAGAAAAAGAAAGGGACTGAGAAAATATTTGAAGAGATTATAGTTGAAAACTTCCCTAATATGGGAAAGGAAATAGTCAATCAAGTCCAGAAAATGCAGAGAGTCCCATATTGGATAAATCCAAGGAGGAACACACCAAGACACATGTTAATCAACCTACCAAAAATTAAATACAAAGAAAAAATATTAAAAGCAGCAAGGGAAAAGCAACAAATAACATACAAGGGAATCCCCATAAGGTTAACAGCTGATCTTTCAGCAGAAACTCTGCAAGCCAGAAAGGAGTGGCAGGACATATTTAAAGCGATGAAGGAGAAAAACCTACGACCAAGATCACTCTACCCAGCAAGGATCTCATTCAGATTTGACGGGGAAATTAAAACCTTTACAGACAAACAAAAGCTAAGAGAATTCAGCACCATCAAGCCAGCTTTACAACAAATGCTAAAGGAACTTCTCTAGGCAAGAAACACAAAAGAAGGAAAAGACCTACAAAAACAAACCCAAACAATTAAGACAATGACATAGCGATAATTACCTTAAATGTATATGGATTAATTGCTCCCACCAAAAGACATAGACTGGCTGCATGGATACAAAAACAAGATCCATACATATGCTGTCTACAAGAGACCCACTTCAGACCTAGGGATACATACAGACTGAAAGTGAGGGGATGGAAAAAGATATTCCATGCAAATGGAAATCAAAAGAAAGCTGGAGTAGCAATTCCCATATCAGACAAAATAAACTTTAAAATAAGGACTATTATAAGAGACAAAGAAGGACACTATATAATGATCAAGGGATCTATCCAAGAAGAAGACAAAACAATTGTAAATATTTATGCACCCAACATAGGAGCACCTCAATACATAAGGCAAATACTAACAGCCATAAAAGGGAATATCAAGAGTAAAACAGTAATAGTAGGGGACTTTAACACCCCACTTTCACCAATGGACAAATCATCCGAAAGGAAAATAAATAAGGAAACACAAGCTTTAAATGACAAATTAAACAAGATGGATTTAATTGAAATTTATAGGACATTCCATGCATAAACAGCAGAATACAATTTCTTCTCGAGTGCACATTGAACTTTCTCCAGTATAGATCATAGGTTGGGTCACAATCAAGCCTCGGTAAATTTAAGAAAATTGAAATCGTATCAAGTATCTTTTCTAACCACAATGCTATGAGACATCAATACAGGAAAAAAAAACTGTAAAAAATACAAACAAATACAGGCTAAACAATACACTACTAAATAACCAAGAGACCACTGAAGAAATCAAAGAGGAAATAAAAAAATACCTAGAAACAAATGACAATGAAAACATGATGACCCAAAACCTATGGGTTGCAGCAAAAGCAGTTCTAAGATGGAAGGTTACAGCAATACAATCCTTCCTCAAGAAACAAGAAAAATGTCAAATAAACAACCTAACTTTATACCTAAAGCAATTAGAGAAAGAGAAACAAAAAAACCTCACAAAGTTAGCAGAAGGAAGAAATCATAAAGATCAGATCAGAAATAAAGGAAAAAGAAATAAAGGAAATGATAGCAAAGATCAGTAAAACTAAAAGCTGGTTCTTTGAGAAGATAAACAAAATTGATATACCATGAGCCAGACTCAATGAGAAAAAAAGGGAAAAGACTCAAATCAACAGAATTAGAAATAAAAAAGGAGAAGTAACAACTGACACTGCAGAAACACAAAGGATCATGAGAGATTACTATAGGCAATAATATGTCAGTACAATGGACAACCTGGAAGAAATGGACAAATTCTTAGAAAAGCACAACCTTCCGAGACTGAACCAGGAAGAAATACAAAATATAAACAGACCAATCACAAGTATTGAAATTGAAACTTTCACTAAAATTCTTCCAAAAATGTTTAGCTGATTCACTTTGTTATAAATTAGAAACTAACACACCATTGTAAAGAAATTATACTCCAATAAAGATAAAAAAAAAATCTTCCAACAAACAAAAGCCCAGGACCAGATGGCTTCACATACGAATTCTGTCAAACATTTATTGAAGAGCTAACACCCATCCTTCTCAAACTTTTCCAAAATACAGCAGAGGAAGGAACACTCCCAAACTCAATCTACAAGGCCACCATCACCCTGATACCAAAACAAGACAAAGATGCCACAAAAAATGAAAACTACAGGCCAATATCACTGATGATCATAGATGCAAAAATTCTCAACAAAATACTACCAAACAGAATCCAATAGCACATTAAAAGGATCATACACCATGATTAAGTGGGGTATATCCCAGGAATGCAAGGATTCTTCAATATATGCAAATCAATCAATGTGATACACCATATTAACAAATTGAAAGATAAAAACCATATGATAGGAGCTTCCCTGGTGGCGCAGTGGTTGAGAGTCCGCCTGCCGATGCAGAGGACACGGGTTCGTGCCCCGGTCCGGGAAGATCCCACATGCTGCAGAGCGTCTGGGCCCGTGAGCCATGACTGCTGGGCCTGCGCGCCCAGAGCCTGTGCTCCGTGATGGGAGAGGCCACAACAGTGAGAGGCCCGTGTACCACAAAAAAAAAAAAAGACAAATAAAACCCCATATGTTAATCTCAATAGATGCAGAAAAAGCTTTCAACAAAATTCAACACCCATTTATGATAACACCCCTCCCAAATGCAGGCATATAGGGAACTCACCTCAACATAATAAAGGCTATATATGAAAACCCACAGCCAACATCATCCTCAATGGTGAAAAACTGAAACCATTTCCACTAAGATCAGGAACAAGACAAGGCCCACTCTCACCATTATGATTCAACATAGTTTTGGAAATTTTAGTCACAGCAATCAGAGAAGAAAAGGAAATAAAAGGGATCCAAATCAGAAATGAAGGAAACCTGTCACTGTCTGCAGATGACCTGACACTATACACAGAGAGTCCTAAAGATGCTACCAGAAAACTACTAGAGCTAATCAATGAATTTGGTAAAGTAGTGGGATAGAAATTTAATGCACAGAAATCTCTTGCATTCCTATACACTAATGATGAAAAATCTGAAAGAGAAATTTAGGAAACACTCCCATTTACCATTGCAACAAAAAGAATAAAATACCTAGGAATAAACGTACCTAAGTAGACAGAAGACCTATATGCAGAAAACTATAAGACACTGATGAAAGAAATAAAGATGATACAAACAGATGGAGAGATATACCATGTTCTTAGATTGGAAGAATCAACATTGTGAAAATGACTCTACTACCCAAAGCAATCTACCGATTCATTGCAATCCCTATCAAAGTACCAATGGCATTTTTCACAGAACTAGAACAAAAAATTTCATAATTTGTATGGAAACACAAAAGACCCCGATAGCCACAGCAATCTTGAGAATGAAAAGCGGAGCTGGAGGCATCAGGCTCCCTGACTTCAGACTATACTACAAAGCTACAGTAATAAAGACAGTTTGGTACTGGCAGAAAACCAGAAATACAGATCAATGGAACAGGATAGAAAGCCCAGAGATAAACCCACGCACATATGGTCACCTTATCTTTGATAAAGGAGGTAAGAATATACAATGGAGAAATGACAGCGTCTTCAATAAGTGGTGCTGGGAAAACTGGATGGCTACATGTAAAAGAATGAAATTAGAACAGTCTCTAACACCATACACAAAAATAAACTCAAAATGGATTAAAGGCCTAAATGTAAGGCCAGACACTATAAAACTCTTAGAGGAAAACACAGGCAGAACACTCTGTGACATAAATCACAGCAAGATCTTTTTTGACCCCCCTTCCTAGAGAAACGGAAATAAAAACAAAAATAAACAAATGGGACCTAATGAAACTTAAAAGCTTTTGCACAGCAAAAGAAACCATAAACAAGATTAAATGTCAACCCTCAGAATGGGAGAAAATATTTGCAAACAAAGCAACTGACAAAGGATTAATCTCCAAAATGTACAAGCAACTCATGCAGCTCAATATCTAAGAAACAAACAACCCAATCCAAAAATGGTCAGAAAACCTAAATAGACATTTCTCCAAAGAAGATACACAGATTGCAAACAAACACATGAAAGGACGCTCAACATCACCAATCATTAGAGAAATGAAAATCAAAACTACAGTGAGGTATCACCTCACACCAGTCAGAATGGCCATCATCAAAAAATCTACAAACAATAAATGCTGGAGAGGGTGTGGAGAAAAGGGAACCCTCTTGCACTGTTGGTGAGAATGTAAATTGATACAGCCATTGTGGAGAATAATACAGAGAATCCTTAAAAAACTAAAAATAGAACTACCATAATACCCAGCAATTCCACTACTGGGCATATATTGAGAAAACCATAATTCAAAAAGAGTCATGTACCACAATGTTCATTGCAGCACTATTTACAATAGCCAGGACATGGAAGCAACCTAAGTGTTCATTGTCAGATGAATGGATAAAGAAGATGTGGCACATGTATACAATCGAATATTAGCCATAAAAAGAAATGAGACTGAGTTATTTGTAGTGAGGTGGATGGACCTACAGTGTGTCATACAGAGTGAAGTAAGTCAGAAAGAGAAAAACAAATACCTTATGCTAACACATATATATGGAATCTGACAACAAAAAATTGTTATGAAGAACCTTGTGGCAGGACAGGAATAAAGATGCAGACCTACGAAAGAATGGACTTGAGGACATGGGGAGGGGGAAGGGTAAGCTGGGACAAAGTGAGAGAGTGGCATGGACATATATACACTACCAAATGTAAAACAGATAGCTAGTGGGAAGCAGCCACATAGCACAGGGAGATCAGCTCCGTGCTTCGCAACCAGCTGGAGGGGTGGGATACGGAAGGTGGAAGGGAGACGCAAGAGGGAGGGAACATAGGGATATATGTATATGTATAGCTGATTCACTTTGCTTTCCAGCAGAAACTAACACACCACTGTAAAGCAATTATACTCCAATAAAGATGTTAAAAAATTTTTTCTAAATAAAGTGGAATTTAACTAAGTCCATGCCCATTATATCTAAGTTAGCTTACAGATTAAAGTACTAAAAGATTTAATGGAGTCATAATCGTACATTTTATCCTAGTTCTTTCATACTTATTCTCTGCATAGAGCATATTGAATTCTCTGTATTTCCCTCATTCTTCGAGAAAAACATTTTCTTACCCAGTAGATCTCTCATACGTTATGGCTAGAATACTTGAATAGTAATACCTATTAGGCTTGCCGTGATGAAATGAGGTGTACATAATGTCATGTGATTCATTCATGAAAGAATCATGATGTGCTTGTTCATAAGGAATGGAATGTAAGCACGGGTGTCTGTACACAATTTTCACAGACATCGTTCTATGATGTCAATGATCCTTGTTAGGATCCCTAAGTCTACTAACACCTATTATTTTCACTTTATTAGTAAATTAAGAAAAAAAGAAATGAGAGAACATAGATGAGCCAAAGATAAAACTTTGCTTACAGTTTTGTTTTCTTTTTAAAAGGAAGCAAATTTTCATAGAATATTAATTTTTCAAAGTGTGGTCCACAAACCCCTAAAGGGTTGCTCCTATCATGATCAAGGCATTATTTGCCTTTTTCATACACCCTCTCACACAAGTGTACAGTGAAGTTTTCTAGAAGCTATGTTAGGTACAATTCAGTTTTTGATGGTAATTATCAATTTCTTCTGTCTCTGTTCCCCTCTCCCTTAAACATGGCATCAGTTAGGCATCTCACATAGATAACTCATATGCAAAACAAATTTAACGTGTCCAATGCCATGTGTTTACTCATGTTCCCCTTCATTCTCCACCCTGTTTGCCCCCCTATGTTAATGATTACCCGAACCAAAAATCTGAGGGTCTTCTCTACCATTTTTCAAAAGCAAACCATTGAACAAATCTATTGATTTGATTTTCTAGAGATATCTATTCTTCATTTCCTCCTTCCTTTCTATCCCCCTACTCTGCCCTCGGTCCCAACTTAATAATTACTACTTGGCTATTGAAAGAGCCAAGAGCTTCTCATCCTGCCACCTTCAAATATACCCTCCATGCCACACCTGGGTTGCTCTAATTAAAATGCAAATCTAATTGTGTATCACTCACTAGTTTGCTTAAAATGCTTACTCGCAATGGAATAATTCCAAGATACTTAGCTCAGCATAGAATGTGATATGATTACCATCTTTTCAGTCACATTGCCACTATTCCCTATCTCACAATTAATGCTCTCAATGTGGAAATGCCTGTAATGTCCCCTCACCCTTATGCCTCTTATATCCTTTTGCCTGTGGTCATGGTATTCCCTCTTTCCAGAGTTTCTTCTTCACCTTTATTTATCTGGCTAACCTCTACTAACTTTCAAGTACTTAAAACCTATAACATTATCCTACTTTGTGCATGTACTGCCCCTAAAACTTATCAAGACTCTTCAGGACTGGATTTGTGCCTGGGTAGAAAACTGCATTCATTAATCTCAAGTGACCTTCCAATTCTAAAATTTTAAACTGCATGATTTCCCTTACTACTCAAACCCTCCCCAATCCTCTCAAATCGGGCTCCTCCTCTCTTTCCAAGCTTCATGCAAGTCTTTGCCAACTCAGAAAGAAAATGAATTCAAAGAAAACATGTCTCTCAGTTATCTGGATTCTGATAACTCATGTATAAGGTGCCAAATTTAGATAAGCATCTACATAAACAAGATCCACTTCCTTCTTGAAACTTCCTGGCAGGAGATCTGGCTGATATTCATTATTCTGCCAATTCCAAAATTTCCCAGTCTTTCTTCCAAAACACTTTTATATACAAGTAAAATTGGCTGAGTATACAGACTCATAGAAATGTAGGTCTATAGGAGACATTACATTTAAGTAGCCTAAACCTCTTCTTTCTACAGGAAATGGAATAAGCCCAAAGATTTTCTGGAGGACACATTGCTCATGAGTTTATATGTTTCTGCTACATGTGTGTTATGTGTGTATCACCATACTCCCATATATATTTACACACACATCTGTATCCCCATCCTATCACAGGTTTTAGAAGGATAGAAATAATAGCTTCTCCTTTTTCACCCCTTCCTTTAAAAAAAATCAACTCTCTGATTTTGTTCTTACTCTACAGGTGAAGGAAAATGTTGACTGACTGAGTAACTGACATCCCTACCACATCTCTCCTAACTGCTGTTAAGGGCATCTCCCTGACCCTGACTTTGTTTCTACTGGCATGAATCTCAATCACTCACGTCAATGGCAGCCATATCCAGGGACCTGTGGTCAGAATGGAGTCTAGTGTGTTGTTTTTCTCTAATGATTCTACTTGACATTGTTCTGGCTTTTCTTCCTCCAGTGTGTGACTGGAAGTTTAACAGTTGAAATACTGGTTATATATGCACATTGGGCAGATGGACAGTATTCAGTGTGATCTGTCATGCAGACCACTGCTCTGTCCTTTCCTAGCTTCAATAAATGCTTCACAATCAATGTTAACTTCTGCGATGACTCTAAAGACAATAAAAGTTAACACTTTCCTCAAGAGGGGCAGGGCCAGAATGGATTCTCCTTCTCTGTGATCTTTAATGAAAGATATCTGAGTTACATATGATTTGTCCCTGTAATAAGTAAAAGGACCAACATCTTATCTCCTGTAAAAAACTGGAGTTCAGAAGCCTTGCCACAAGCTTCCTGAAAGGAAATCAGGGAGATTCATAAAGAATGGATTCCAGGTATAGGTATCAGGTGTATGGCGGCTTCTACCCGAAGCCTACAGTTTGAGCAATTTGCTATTCACATACAACCTCCAAATGGGTCCAATGCCCAAACCACTTCTGACTGAGGAAGTAGGCATTGAAGAAGCTCTTCTTTATGCTATGATAGGCTTTGTTCAACCTGTCTCAGCTCCTCAGTCTGGTTTCCTGGGCCTTTGCTTTATCTCCATGTAAGAAGTGAGTTATGATAATGTATGTGAAGAACTAGGATTTTTTCCAATAGAGGTATTTCAAAACTATACATTCAAATTAATGTAAGTATTTAACATGATTACAATAATAATTTTAAAATGTTAAATGCCCCTATGAGAAGTGGGTATTTAAAATTCGCCATTATATTTTTATATTCAAATAATTAATTTTTATCTTATTTGTTTAGAAAGTTGTATTTCCACATAACAAACTCTTAAAACTATGCTGTAAATCTTTACATAGCCAAGGTCATGTGGTAAACTGAATTGTGTCTCACAAGTAAAAGACCCCTGGTCCCTTTGATACTATAATTTAGACTAGAAAGATAAGTTAAATACCCAGTATAGAATTAAACGCTTATTTTAGAGCAGTGAGGATAATTTTTTTCAACTTCTTTTTCCTTAGAAGATTCTTGAGTCACGTGTTTAGTGACCAGTGGAGGGCACCACATACACAGCTGTGGATCTAAGTCCTTAATGACTAGCCGTTTCCATTCCCATCCCCACCCACAGGCACTCACAGCACGACCACCACTATAAGGTACAACCCAGACTCAACAAATGGAAAGAAACATATCTGTGCTTGCTTGCTTGTTCCATCACACCAAAAGTTAATCTTTAGCCGGAGAATAAATTACATCAATATAATTGTTCTGATATAAATATAGCTTTAAGCTGGAACTTCTTATATATTCAGGGAAAATAGGTAGATCCCTCTGTACTTTGTTTTAACTATCAACTGCAATTAAAAATTCAAATTACATTTTGCAAAAACCATTTCTTCCTATTATACATAAATTCTCACATATATAAAGTAAAATTTAATTGATATGTTTCTGGTATTACATCATTTAAAATGTAACTTTTTATAGCTCTTTTGCTTCTAGAAAAACTTGGAAGGCTTTTTATAGCCGATGGCCAAGATGGCAAAATAGGAAGACTCTGAGCTCATCTCCTCCATGGGCACACCAAAATTACACTCTACAGATCAACTATGTAGGAGAAGACCTAAAGACTAACAGAAAATACTTTCAATAACTAAGATATAAAGAAGGAACCACAACAAGATGGGTAGCGGGGTGGAGGCATGGTATACTTAAGACCACATGCCCAGGCAAACGACTCATAAGCAGGAGGATAATCACAATTGCAGAAGTTCTCCCCAAGGAGTAAGGGGTCTCCAGTCCAAGGATCCTGCATCAGGAAGACAAGCCTTCAGAACAACCGGCTTTAAAAACCAGCAGGACTTGAATACGGGAGAGCCAGAGGGCTATAGGAAACAGACTCCACTCTTAAAGGCCATGCATGAAATCTCACACATTCCAAGTCCCAGACCAGATGCTGGCTGCAGCCATTTTGGGGAACTTGTTCTATCACAAAGACACTTAGCCTATTAGCACCAGGAGGTTACTTGCCCACCAAGCTCTACCTGGCAGGGCTCCCCTTCAGATTTGAAGGAGAGATAAAGAGTTTTATAGACAAGCAAAAGCTAAAAGAGTTCAGTATCACTAAACCAAATTTATAAGAAATGTTAAAGGGACTTCCCTAAGTGGAAAAGAAAGGAACACAACTAGAAAAATAAAATTATGAAAGGAAAAATCTCATTGGTAAAGGCAAACATAGAGTAAAGGTAGTAGATCAACCACTTTTAAAGTTAGTAGGAAGGTTAAAAGATAAAAGTAGTAAAACCATCTATATCCACAATAAGTAGTTAAGTTATATACAAGACAGAAAGATGTAAAATATGATAACAAAACCAGTAAACATGGAGGGAGGAGTAGAAATGCAAGATTGTTAAAAGGCATTTGAGCTTAAGAGAGCAGCAATATAACATAATCATGCATATACATAGGTTGTTAAATATAAAACACATGGTAACTGCAAACCAAAAACCTATAACAGATATGAACAAAGAGAAAGGAAACCAAACATAACAATAAAGATAGTCATCAAATCACAAGTAAAGAGAGCAAAAGAAGAAGGAAGGAACAAAAAAAAAAAGACTACAAAAATAACCTGGAGACAATGAATATGACTGCAACAAGTACATACCTATTAATTATTACTTTAAACATAAATAGACTAAATGCTCCAATCAAAAGACATAGGGTGGCTGAATGGATTTAAAAAAAACAAAACCCATATAATGCTGCCTAAAAGAGACTCATTTCAGATCTAAAGACAGAGAGAGAGACAGTGAGGGGATAGAAAAAGGTATTCTATGCAAATAGAAATAAAAGAAAGCTGAGGTAGCAATACTTATACCAGACAAAATAGACTTTAAAACAGACTGTAACAAGAGACAAGACCATTACATAATGATTAAGGAATCAATCCAACAAGAAGATATAACACTTATAAATATATATGTACCTAATATAAGAGAAATTGACAGTAACACAATGATAGTAGGGGACTTTAACACCCCACTTACATCAATGGATAGATTATCCAGACAGAAAATAAGTATGGAAACACTGGCCTTAAAAGACACTTTAGACCAGGTCAACTTAGTAAATATACATATAGAACATTCCAGCCCTGAACAGCAGGATACACATTCTTTTTGAGTATACATGGAACATTCTTCAGGATAGGCCACAAACAAGCTTCAGTAAATTTAAGAAGATTGAAATCATATTAAACATCTTTTCTGACCACAACACCATGAGACTAAAATCAACCACAAGAAAAAAACTGCAAAAAACACAAATATGTGGAGGCTAAACAATGTGATACTAAAAGATAATGGGACATTGAAGAACTCAAAGTGAAAATTAAAAATACCCGAGACAAATGAAAATGAAAACACAACAATCCAAAATTTATAGGATTCAGCAAAAGCAGGTCTAAGAGGGAGTTTACAGCAATACAAGCCTATCTCAGGAAACAAGAGAAGTCTCAAACAAACAATCTAACCTTAAACCTAACAGAACTAGAAAAAGAAGAACAAACAAAACCCAAAGTTAGTAGAAGGAAAGAAATAATAAAAAGCAGAGCAGAAATACATGAAATAGACACTAATAAAACAATAGAAAATATCAAATAAACTAAGAGCTCATTCTTTGAAAAGATAAACAAAATTGATAAACCTTTAGCCAGATTCATCAAGGAAAAAAAGGCCTGTACTCAGAAAACTTTAAGACACTGATGAACATAATTTATGATGAAACAAACAGAAAGATATACCAGGCTCGTGAATTGGAAGAATTAATATTGTTGAAATGACAATACTACCCAAGGCACTCTATAGATTCAATGCAATCTCTATCAAAATACCAATGGCATTTTTCACAGAACTAGAACAAATAATTCTAAGATTTGTATAGAAACACTAAAGACTTCAAATAGCCAAAACAATCTTGAGGAAAACAAAGCTGGAGGGATCATGTTTCCTGATTTCAAGCTATACTACAAATTATAATAATCAAAACAGTATGGTACTGGCACAAAAACAGACACATAGAACAATGGAACAGAATGAGAGCCCAGAAATAAACCCATACTTATACGTCCAATTAGGCTACAGCAAAGAAGGCAAGAATACACAATGGTGAAAAGACAGCCCTTTCAATAAATGGTATCAGGAAGACTGGACAGCTACATGCAAAAGAATCAAACTGGACCACTTTCTCACACCATTTGCGAAAATAAACTCAAAATGGATTAAAGACAATGTAAGACATAAAACTCCTAGAAGAAAACACAGGCAGTATGTACTTTGACATTGGTCTTGGCAATATTTTTTCACTATGTCTCCTCAGGTGGGGGAAGCAAGAGCAAAAATAATCATCAAACTAAAAAGCTTTTGCATAGTGTGGGAGACTATCAACAAAAAGGCCACCTACTGAATGGAAAAAGATATTTGCAAATGATATATCCAATAAGGCATTAATATGCAAAATTGCGAAGAACTTATACAATTCAGCATCAGAAAAACAAACAACCCAATTAAAAAATGAGCAGAGGACCTGAACAGACATTTTTCCAAGTAAGACATATAGATGGCCAACAGGCATATGAAAAGATGCTCAACATCGTTAATCATCAGAGAAATGCAAATTAAAACCACAGTGAGATACCTGTCAGAATGGCTATCATAAAAAAGGCCACAAATGAATGTTGGCAAGGATGTGAAGAAAAGGGAACCCTCGTACACTGTTGATGGGAATGTAAATTAGTGCAAACACTATGAAAAACAGCATGAAGACTTCTTTAAAATTAAAAATAGAACAACCAAACCATCTAGCAATGCCACATCTGGGTATGAAAAACAGTAAAACACTAATTCAAAAAGATATATTGTACTCCTATATTCATTGCAGCATTATTTACAGTAGCCAGGATATGGAAGCCACCTAAGTGCCCACTGATTGATGAATGGATAAAAAAGATGTGATATATATATATATACACACACACTTGCATATATATATATGTTGTGTTATCGGCCTTAAAAAAAGAATAAAATCTTGCCATCTGTGACAGTATGGATGGACCTAGAGGGTGTTTTGCTAAATGAAATAAGTCAGACAAAGACACATACCATGTGATTTTACTTATATGTGGAATCTAAAAAACAAAACAAGTGAACAAATGTAACAAAACAGAAACAAACTTATAGATACAGAGAACAAATGGGTAGTTGCCAGAGGAGATGCAGGAAGAAGGATCAGTGAAATAGGTGAGGGATATTAAGAGGTACAAACCACCAACTATAAAATAAATGTCATGGGGATGTAATGTACATCATAGGGAAGATAGTCAATAATATTATAATAACTTTGTATGGTGACAGATGGTAATTAGACTTACTGTGGTGATTTCTTTGTAATGTATAAAAATATCGAATCACTATGTTTTACACCTGAAACTAATATAATATTCTAAGTCAATTATACTTCAAATTTTAAAAGGTTTTTAATAGCTTTCTTATGCTATCTCCTTTCAACAGGAGACTGATTTTTTGTAAATCTTTAAATGTTTTTATTTAAGAAACTCAAAGGGCAAATTAATAGTTCTATTTCATGTGAGAAAGATTTATTTTCCTAGATATAGCCTTGCTGAAAAATTATGCACTGAAAAACTTCATAATATTGGAGGAAAATTAGAAATGAATAATGGATAGTGGACCTGACCTAGGTTATCAAACAAAACTATTCTAAAACTGATAGACCCTCCCTTTCCTCAACCTTGGGAGTGGGAATCTTCTGAAAGAACCCCAAAGGAGAGAATAAGTGGAAAAAGTGAACCTTAAAAGAAGCAAATCACACGTTGATTAATTCTCATAGCTTCCATCTTTTGTATGCATAATCATTCTGCTTACATACTTATCCCACTACCAGCCCTGAAACAGGAATACGCACACTTCCCTGTCCAAACTTAGCGACAGCCTTAGGGTTCTTAGAAACCTCTGGGTTCCTGATCATGTCCATGAGGAAAATGATCCTAGCTTCCTCCCTCCCCCACTCCAGGTCTCCCTGCTGTCCCACATGGAGGAAATGGAGGGAAGAGTGGCTTTTTTCAAACTCTCTTTCCCCCCCAAAACACAGATTACACCCACCAACACACCCATTCATGCTCTGCCCTTTGGGATTTCCATAGAATAAAATAAATTAGAACTGTCATTGTTTGATTTACCATATGCTGTCATCATCAGATCATATGAAATCACTGATATTTGGTCATTTTTTAACCTACATCACCTTCCTGTGGTTCATATTTCTTCAGCTTTATATGAATTCATAGGCTTAAACACAAACCATCACATACTTTACATGAACAAATATAAAGGAAAACAGAAAATCAATTTGACCAATTTTTTCCGTATGTTTAATAGGCAGATTGGTTAGCTGCCCAATCCTTCTACAGAGGTTTGGTAAAGGCCAATAGATGATCATTTCTATTCATTTTACTTGAATTCTCAGGGACATTGGATGCTATAGACCACTCCTTTTTCTTAGATTGCTAACTACTTCCAATTCATCCTATTTTCTGTCATACATTCAATTCTATCACAGCTTTATGTTTTTTCCTTCATCTCTGACATCTTTTCATCTCTGAAAAGGGGAGCTTTCTCAGTCCTGTTCATAAAAAAACTGCTGATTCTATCCTCTCCTTGAGTGATGCCCTCCCCTTTTATGACTTCAAGTGAGATATCTAGTTGAGAACTCTTTACTGAGAATTAAACCCACTTGTGGTCCTCTCATTAACCTCTCTTGTCCATCACCGAGTTCTCCAAGTTCTCCTGATCAGTAGATTTTTTTTTTTGCTTTTTTATTGTTGCCTATAATAAAAATTATAGCTGGCATTTACATAGCACTTAGTATGTGCAAGACATTGCTCCAAGGGCTTTACGAATATTAACATGCTGTATTTTTATAAAACTTTACAAAATAGACATTCTTATCCCCATTTAACAGACAAGGAATTTGAGGCAAATAAGGTAATTTTCTCAGTGTCATACAGCTAGTAAATATAGAAGTCAGAATTCAAACCTAGAAAAATTCTTTCCAGAGCCCATGCTTTTAACTTAGCCTTTACAATATTCTCCATGAAACACATTTTCTGTCATGACCTAGTAAGCACACACACACACACAAATACACAAACACCACATATATAAATAAAACAAAGTTTCATAAAAGAACGTGTGTCCTTATTATGTATGATATAGTAAAAGCATAAATATTAAATATAATTTAATTAATATTCAAATAAATACAAAAGATCCCAAAGTGAATACAAAAAAAAAAAAGTACTAGGTAAGGCACACTAAATTGATTTTACCAACAACTAGTAGGTAGCATCTGTAGTTTGAAACACAACATTAGATTTGATATCTTCAGCAGTTCTCAATTCCATCATCTCTGTCCACTGTCACCATCACTGTCATAATTCTGGCTCTTGGCAATTTTCACATGAATAATTATTGGCTCCTAATTGACCTACTTACCTTAAGCCTGCTTACTCATTTTTCCATCCCTCACAAAATACATACTTGCACATGTGATTTGCTGGTTTAGAATTCTTGCCTCCCGATACCTTTCATGCACAAGAAGTCAAGACCAAAGGGTGAAGTTTATACTCAGAAACAAGGCTACACAATACTTAGGTTCTGGCCTCCACTTCAACTCTCAGGCTCTCCAAACACTCATGCCTCCCTTCCCCACCTTTCTACATCCTCCTTCCCTTCATTCCAGCCATATATGGAGGTCTTAGGTAAAGGGAAGCAGTAGAAATTAGATATAAGATAATAAGACATGCACCTGCTTTCAAAGAACACCAAGTCTCACTGGAATGTTGAAAAAACATACATAGTTCATATAATAAAAGTGAAAACTAAGAAATCAAAGAAATGATACATAGATGTAAAGGTAACAGAATTTCTTCAAGCCCAAAGGGTGACAAACATGGGAAATTTGAAAAGTCACTGGGACATTGTATCAAAGGTTTTAAAGTGGAGCCTGATGAGTCTAAGAGATATTTTTATAGATACTTTTAGTCTGAGTCAGACTTAATAACAGACAGGGTAAAACAGTAACAAAATTATTAGGTATTTCACCAAAGGGATGAGAATTGTGATAGTTTTCAAGCTGCTAGGAAAAGGAAAGACAGCTATATAGTATGTATATATTATAGATATTATATATTATAGAAAACAATAATTTACAGGAAAAGATTAGGGGGTATGATGAAAGTTGGAATGATATGGAGAAAATTCAAAATTTCCCCTTTAGCTTTAAATAGTAAAAATTTTAAATTAGCAAGAGAAGGAGAGAGCAAAGTTTAGAAAGGAAATGAGAAGAGGGGAATTGTTTCTCAAGCTTATTGATCTGAATGTATACATTGCTAGTAATGCAGTTTCTGGCTCATCTTCAAAAAGATACTTTTATCCTGATTCTTGGAAGGTTGTGTTATTGATGAAACGTGGTTTCGACTGGCATAATATTTAGATAAACTAATTATGTCACTGAGCAACTTTTCTTGCAGTGAATGAATATATCCTCAGTTGGCAATTAGATGAAGTCATAATTGCATATTCTGGATGAATCCAAACACACTCTACTATACATAGGTTATTGTAAGGCCACCGCAGATTTTAGCATCACATGAGTGGGCTGAGCAAAAACGTCAAAGCATTCTGCTTTTGATACATAGATTGTTAGAGATGAAAGAAGTGTGAAGATCATTCAGTCTAATTTCTCAATTTACGGATGAAAAACTGAGGCCAACCATGATTCGGAAACTTTCTAAGTGAGATATATTTTACTATAACAGCTAAGAATAGAACACAGAGCTCCTGGATTCTCATCAAATGTTAATTCTACGTGTTTTCCTACATTCTTGTCTAAATACAATCAGTATTTCTTTTTTTTTTTTAATAAATTTATTTATTTATTTTTGGCTGCGCTGGGTCTTCGTTGCTGCATGTGGGCTTTCTCTGGTTGAGGTGAGCGGGGGCTACTCTTTGTTGCGGTGCGCAGGCTTCTCATTTGGTGGCTTCTCTTGTTGCAGAGCATGGGCTCTAAGCATGCGGGCTTCAGTAGTTGCAGCTCGTGGGCTCAGTAGTTGTGGCTTGCAGGCTCTAGAGCACAGGCTCAGTAGTTGTGGCGCACGGGCTTAGTTGCTCCGCGGCACGTGGTATCTTCCTGCACCAGGGATCAAACCCATGTCCCCTGCATTGGCAGGCAGATTCTTAAACACTGAACCACCAAGGAAGTCCCTACAATAAGTATTTTTAACAAGGATAACAGTATCTAAATTTAGTTCTCTGGAAATATTTAATTTACTTCTACTTTATTTAAATGACTAGGTAAGCAACCATGAATAAGCCAGATTTTCCTCTTCAAAAATAACTTATTTTGATCTAGAGAAAAAGGTAACATTAAGTAATGATTTAACATTTACCATATTTCATTTGAGTCCAAAATGAATGCCCATGCAAAACTCTTTACATGTTTAGCAATGATGGTGCTATCCTAGAAAGTTAACGTATCTTTAGAAAGGGATATATTTTAGAAAAGGATATAAATTATTTCCCAATTCAAATTGCTTTGTTAAAAAAAAAGTTACTATAATTAAATTTATTGCAAAGATATTTTTATACTGAGAAGAGACCACTGTAAGGCAAAATGGAAACAGAGTTTATTTGTATTCAATTACAGGGCTTCACTGAGAATATATATGCTTGGCTCCCAAAAATCTCAAATATGGGATTGGGCCAGGGAAAACTGTATAAAAATTTAAGATAATAACTATCGTGGATAAAAACAGTTCAATATTTGCAACATATTTTGAAAATACACTTTAGTATTATCATCTGGTTTAAGAGATGATATTCAACTCAGATATACAACCAAAACTATTCTATTATTTTCAAGAGGGCTTCCTATGTGTTATATTAATATTCCTGTCTATTATATTATTCCAAAAGGAAGGCCATCAAAAGACATGGAGGAGGGCTTCCCTGGTGGCGCAGTGGTTGAGAGTCCGCCTGCCGATGCAGGGGACACGAGTTTGTGCCCCGGTCCGGGAAGATCCCACGTGCCGCGGAGCGGCTGGGCCCGTGAGCCATGGCCGCTGGGCCTGCGCGTCTGGAGCCTGTGCTCTGCAACGGGAGAGGCCACAACAGTGAGAGGCCCGCGTACCGCAAAAAAAAGAAAAAAAAAAAAAAAGACATGGAGAAAAGCAACAAAATAAACATTTTCCACCATAACATTTACTTGTTTCCATCTGGGCCTGGGCAATATGTGAAGACCTCAATCATATTAACTATATGGCTACAGTTATGTCCTATATCCTCCATGCCACTGATCTGTAGATATAGATATTTGTTTCTATTCACCCCCAATTCTACCCTAGCCCAACCCAACTTGTGTTGAACATCCTCCTAATTTGTCTCCCTGGTGCTTTCATATTCCTACAATCCATTGTTCACAGTGAACCGGTATAATCTTTTAAAAACAAAAATCAGACTTCATATTTCTCTCAGTGAATACGTACTTATATATACCCTCTACAAGCTAAGCTCTGTTCTAAATGCTTTACAAATATTAACTCATTTGATTTTCACAACAACCCTATGTGAAAAACCCTATGTGAAAAACCCTATTTTCACAACAACAACTTATGAGGTTGATGCCACTGACATCTACATTTTACAGTGAGGAAATTGAGACCCAGAGAAGTAATATAACTTACCCATATCACATAGCTAGGAAATGGAGCTGGGATCTGCTCCCAGGCAGGCTGGTTCCAGAGGCCATGCCTTTTACACCAGCTCTATACTGCCACATTCCCGGTGAAAGCCCTCAGTAGTTTCCCCTCGTGCTCAGAACGAATTCCTTACTCTGGCCCCACAGTAAGGATCTTTTCAAGCTCATTTCCTCTGCTTCCCTCTTGCCTACAGTGTTGCAATCACACAGGTCTTTCTTTTCCTGTGACAAGCCAACTATCCAGTCTCAGGCCGTTTTCACAGCTGTTCTCTCTGTCATAATACCCAACCTTTGATCATCAGGTGGCTGGCTTCTCTTTGGTCTTCAGACCCAACTTTAAATGTTACCTCCTAACAGAGATCTTCATGATCACAAATTGAAAGAAGCCACCCCATTACTGCCTAATAGAACAACCTATTTTATATTTCTTTGTAGAAAGTACAACTCTGTTATTTTTCTTGTTTGTACATTTATCTGCTATTATTTTTTTCTTCCCATGAGAGTGAGAGCTTCATGAGAACAGGGACTTTGCCTTCTCATTCATTTCTGTAGTCCCAATAACATTGCTTTTCAGCCTTTGACATCATAGGAGAGACAGAAATAATAAAATTTGCTTGCCACATGTAGGTAAATTAGAGGGCATTTGGTATATCTACATGGGGCTTAATGAAAAATTATTATGTTTGTTATGTAATTATGATAGGACACATAGGATACAAATACTAGGGATCACATTAAGTATTAAACATGTATAAAATTTTCAAATAAAACCTTTATAAAATTTTAATATGGAATATGAGCTGGCTTTCATGAATATACTATCTTACAGTAGGCTTTATAACAGCAAAACTGATGACTTTAATAATAGTATCTTCAAATTCTTCACAGCATCAATAAAAAATTTTCACAAAAACATAAAAAATTTGCAACAGAAGAAATATATTTATAGTAACTAGCAGATCTTTCTCATTTTCAGTAATAAACATAATGTTGGAATATCTTGTTATAATGCAAATGTTCAAACGTTTCATACCCAGTATTTCAGAATAACAAAGAAGGTCTAATTTGCAGAATGTGTATTCATCATCAGAAAAGTCAGCCTTCAGCTAACCAGGCTGCTATTGCAAGGACACCTGCCTCAAGTGAGCATAAGTGTCTACCATATGTCAGGACAATATTCAACGATGCCATCTGGTGCTCTACTCATCTGGAGGCTTCACCTGGTTTTTTGCTTCCGCCTCTGTGATGGGCTGCAGGTTGAGCTGCATATTTTCTCCATGGGTATCAGGAACACATATTCTTCATCAGTTCAATGGGTACCATGTTCATGATAGGAGAGAAGAGCTCTTAGCTAATTGTCCTAATAGTAGATTTTCTCTTTGGCCAGGCTCAGTGAATTGGGGCAAATTCATAAGCACTGGATGTTGCTTCTTATGCAATGAGAGGACCACAGGGTGCTCTCTGAGGACCTCCTGATGAGGGCACTCAGGTAGTGGCTACTGACTCCAGTGAGCTCTGACCTCTCAGAGGGCCAAGGGAAGTAATACTTTGAGGCAGACCAATGGTGACCTGAGAAGCTTTACTTAGACACTTGCTTCTCAAAGCATGGCCTATACCAGCTTTATTGACATCACTTTGGAGTTTGTTAGAAATGCAGAATCTTGGTCTCCACCCCATTGTATATTAACATGCATTTTAACAAGATCTCCTCATAATTATGGTGTACATTAAAAATTGAAGAACTGATTTAGAACACTACTTAAACAGAGGACGGTGGCAATTAATATTTGTGGAGTCATATTGTATGAATTATATAATGAAAGTCCAAAGAACTGAAAATATATTTCATTGTTTCATATTATTTTTAAGGACTTCACCAGGACTTACCCTACATAAACACACATGGTTTATTTGAAAATGACATGCAAAATGTAGATGACTGCAAGCAAGACAAAACTTGTCATGATGGTGTTACTTATAGTTTTTGTATGCTATCTAAGTAAACAAGTCATTACTTTTTTGTGTCCAGTTATCTTTCTGAAAGTAGTTACTTCCATAAAATACATGCCAGCCTGCCTCCTTTGCTTTTTGTCATGTTTCTGTATATAATATGTACATGTATTAAATGCATAAATACATATAAATATAATGTGTGAGCACATTTCAGACTGTCTCAAAGTAAGACCAATAATTTTTTTTAAATCACCGTTCAATTTGTTCAGTCACACAATTTGACAACTCTATAAAACATCCGGCTTTCCAGTGTTTCCTTTCTTACCTCCTCCCCATTTCCTAACTGGGCTTTGAAATGAATATTCCAGGAATTGAGACATCAAGTATTTGCAACTTCAGGCTGTCCCAGACTCATTCAGTACTTCCAAGGTCAATCGGAGTTAAGGGAAATTATTAAGCTTTATTTTGTATGTCAGTACAAAATCATCTTTTTGTTGTTGTTGTTGTTGCTGTTTTCACTTTCTCACTGATATCCTTGATTATCCTTGCTAGTTATCACTGGGACTTTTCCAAAATGAATTATAAGTTGTAATTTCTAGTTAATTTTTTTAACTCTTCACTCTGCAAATATTTACTGAATATCCACTAGAGGTATGACACTTATCTAGGTTGTTTAATCAGATAGGATATCATAGGTTATGCTGCAGAAACCAAGAACACCCAAATCTTAGTGGTGTATCAAAGGGACTATTTCTTTCTCACTCAAGAGTACATACCCCTCACAGTTCAACAATAAGCTCTAACACTGTTGCCATGCAAGGATCCAAGCTGATGAGATTCTATCTTCATATTTGTTTCCATGGTATCATGGCAGGGGATGGGAATGAGGTAAACCACACAATGGCTCTTACAGTGTATGCCTAGATGTGACATATATCCCTTATCTCACATTTCATTGTCCAAAGCAAGTCATAAGGCTGTACCTAACTTTAAAGGGATTGAAAAACTACAATCCAACCATGTGTGCAAAAGAAGAACCATGTCTGAATAGTCCTAACACCACAGCCCTATCTCAGGAAAAACCAAATGATACAAAGGCACCAGCCTGTTTTCAAAGACCTGAGAAACTAGTTATAGAATACAGATTACCTAAACAGAGTTAGGTATCAGGTGCAAGTCTCAGATATTCTCACTGTAAGAGAGAGTGCGGTGCCAAAAAAAAAAAGTGTTCAAGAATTTCAAAGATAGAAGAGATAAATGTGGATGAGGGAGTCAGGAAAGTATACAGACAAGGTGAGACTATGTATAAATTGTTGGATTCAGAATGGGAAATGGAAGGAGTGAGGACATTCACGGTGGTAACCATGAAGCAGGGATGAGGAGCAGGTTACTGGAAAGTGGGTATGAATTAACCTTAAAAAATATTGAAAGGGCTTCCCTGGTGGCGCAGTGGTTGGGAGTCCGCCTGTTGATGCAGGGGACACGGGTTCGTGCCCCGGTCTGGGAGGATCCCCCATGCCGCGGAGCAGCTGGGCCCGTGAGCCGTGGCCGCTGAGCCTGAGCGTCCGGGGCCTGTGCTCTGCAGCGGGAGAGGCCACAACGGTGAGAGGCTCGTGTACGGCCAAAAAAAAAAAAAAAAAAAAAAAAAATTGAAAATATTTGTTTCAATAGAAGCAAAAAGTTTCTTATATCTGATATAAGGTAAACCTGGATAGGTCAAGCAGAGAAAAAAGGTTATTAAGTGCCTTGAATGCCAAGATTCGATGTTTGTACATAACCTTTGATGGTCTCCCTTGGAGATGCTCATCTTGGTTCCTCTTTAGCATATGAAGAAGGTCCACGGCACTACAATGTATTGATGATTGACCACTACATTGCAGACTGATTGAGAAAATAAAGACCAGGGAAACATGTGGAGCATTGTTAGAGAATAGGGTTACATAGACATTTGCACCACTCTTCATGGAATGTAGGTACATTAACAGTTTAGTAAGAAAGAATGGCCATGAAACGAACCTGGCCCTGAGCCCTTCGGGGTCATTAGAAACAAGAGAAAGGCCAAAAAAGCAAAAACTCTAGTTTCAAAGCAACATAGCTGGTAATGTTTCATCAGAGCTGAAAGAAACAGGCTTCTTGCATCAGATAAAGAGGAAGAACGGGAGAGGAATGGGAAAAGCAGAGGTCTGGACTTCAGGAGTCCTGTAGTCCTACAGCCCTCTTACTAGCAGTAGGATTTTGGGGTGTCAATTTTGCAGCATCGTTCTGGATATCGGTTTTCCCATTTGTGAAAATAAAGATACTGAATTTATAATCCTCGAGGCTATAATTTTAAATATTTTCCTTCTTGGTTCTTCAATAAATAAATATTAAGGACAAAATATAAGGCATTGAATCAACAGAGATACACTAAAGATTGCCATCTTTTTGATTGGGAAACATTTAGCAGATGAGAAAATATGTAACAAGATAACAATTAATGAAGCATAACTAACAACATCAACTCTTCCCAATCAATTTCCAAAGCAGTATTAATGATAGTTTAGTGGTAATGATGGTTCAGTGGGTAGAACCTTATTGTGGGACTTAGAACAATCTGTTCCCATCAGCACCACAATCTTGCTTTATGACTTGTGCAAGTTGCCAAAGGCAAACCACCCATCTCATGTACAACTGGATGGGAGTCAGCTTTTAATCAGCTGCCTGATAGAAAGATGAAATAATATACATGCACATTTAAAGGGAAATTTGAATTTTCTCTCCTGCTATGTTATCTTTGCCAACTTCACCTTATTGTCACATACATCCTATGACTTTGTCTTAAATTCCTCATTAGATTTTCTTGTGTAACTCTTACACTTCTGTTAAATTCTGACTAAAGCATAGTGTTCTGTAGTTTTTTTGTCTGTGTGAGAATAGGATACTAATGTCCATTTTGGAGGCAAAAGCAAACTCAAACAAGATAAAGAATATGGGAGGCTTCCTCTGTCGTTTAAAAATAAATTTGGTGATCTTTCATTCACCCTGCTGCTTTGATAAATGGATTAAGAGAAAGAATTTTACCAAGTCATGGATTAAAATCTGCCCAGAATAGACCAAAAAATTCCCTGGCAAGATGTACTGATCACAGATGTTCTGTCAGTTGTTGCTAATTCAAATTTTGACCCTTTATTATCTCAGGGAAAACTGAAGTCTCCTTTGTGAAGGTCCTCACATTATTTTATTCTTTATACCTGGAATTCTAGGTAAGACCAGATAGAAAAGCTTTGATAAGGATTTTATTGTTATGCAAATCATTTGATCAACAATATTTTTTTGCAATAGAAATTCTGATCTTCAAAGCAAGGAAAGACATCCTTCCACTGGACTTTTCATAATTAGCTAGACTATTTTTAAAATAACTTAGTTTCACCCTTTACTTAGCTTTGTTACCATCATGCTCTGAATATGATTCATCTTCCTGGGATTTTTTATTAACACATATACAAAACTGGATCAGTTTAAAATACTGTATTAGTTTAATTCATCCTAATTAGGACTCTATAAGGAACCAGAAGCCATTACCAAGCTCAACATTCTCGGAGCCATTGTTGGGAACCATAATGAATAAAACAGGTGGATTTTGGAGTCATATTGCGCATGGCAAACTAAGGTCACCTTGCTTCTCTCTAGTCTGCTTGTCAACTTCCCCACCCCATGCCCCAGTCACCAAGGACTTCTCAATAGAAAAGTCCTTTCCATTCTCTTCTCCTGTTCAGTCCCTATTCACTTCTCTCCTAGATTATTGCAACAACCTCCTAACTATTCTCCCTCTCTCCCAATTTGCTTTTCTCCCCACTCATAGTCCTTCCCTCCCACCACCATTCCTCCAAGTTCGCTTGAGGTTATACTCACGTCCTCTGAAACATCTTTCTTGATTCCCCCCGTCTGAATTATGTGTTAACTCCTGAGTATAACCCCTGGGTACCCTGTGCTTTCCACAGTCCTAGCCCTTTTCATATCGTACAGTAACTGTTCATTTCTCTGCTCCCTACCAGACTGGAAGCTATTAGAGGTCAAGGATACTATCTTCTTTGGATCTTTAAAGTCTGGCACAATACTGGTACAGAACAGTGCCTAAATATATATTTGTTGGGCGAATATATGACTAAATAAGTTATTGATAAGTTAATAAATAGTCAAACAAACAAAAGAAATAGAAATACAAGAAATTAGTTATACAAGTAAAATTCCAAATCAAGGAACTTTGATCTGATTTCTGTCTACCGCTTGCCCAGTTTCCCAACAACTTAAGATACAGCTCCACACCATGGCTGGATAACAGTAAATATACTATTATGAAGCATGCTAAGCACTTCATCCCAGTTATTTTGTACAATAGCTGTCAACAGTGCATTAATCAATATAAAAACTTTGCAGTAAGCATTGTGTGGAAGTTTATTTCAAGAGTGCAGAAGCTGGGAAATGGGAGACATAAAGCTCCCATACTCTATTATCAAACTGTAGATCACTTCTTAGAATAGAAAAAAAATCATATAAATTTCCTTCTTTTCTGCACCAAAATAGCAAGGTTTTCACTGTTTGTTCTTTTCCTTAGCCATGAAATTTTGATTGATCTGATAACCCTGAAATAGATGACCCAGGAAACTGATCAAACTTTCCCATGGTGACCAGTCAGGTGAAATTTTTCTTCATCTTTTCCCTTGGAAACAAAAGGAAAAAATCTCTTTTTCTTAAATTGCAAATGCTTGATTGCAGCTTCACTGTTAGAAGGTCTCTTTAATGCATAAGCATATTTACAGGGTATAAAATAGCAGTGATGTTTGTTACCCTCAAGGTTGGTGACCATATTAATTAATATCATCATAATTACGTGTATGACCTTGCATATGAAAAAAGATGACATCTGTTATTGGTATCATCATTGCAAATGTGAAACACACCTTGATATTTTCCTTATTTACACTTGAATAGTACTCAGAGTATATCTTTGTCCATTCAGGCTGCAATAACAGAATACCATAGACCGGGGAGACTTATAAACTAAATAAATTTGTTTCTCATAGTTGTGGAGTCTGGGAAGTCCAAAATCAGGATGCCAGCAGATCCCATATTTGGTGGGGAACCACTTTCTGGTTCATAGATGGCCATTTTCTAGCTGGGTCCTCACATGGCAGAAGGGGCAAAATTGCTCTCTCTGGGGTTTATTTCATAAGAGTGCTAATCCCATTCTTAAGGGTTTTGCCCTTATGACCTAATTAATTACCTCCCCAAAGCCCCACCTCCTAATACCATCACATTGGGGGTTAAGATTTCAACATACAAATTTTAGGGTGATTCATTCAGTCCATAATAGAATCCTTCAGGGAAAAGGGTTTACACATAATATAGTTTGTGTACAAAATGATTCCTGTCTTGGTCTTTTCTGACGTTTTTCGTTTGTGCGTTTTTATTTTGTTTTGTTTTCTGATGTGTTAGAGATAGGTGTAATGTTCAGTTCCATTTAAGACATTCTCAACGAGGGGAAGATGGCGGAAGAGTCAGACGCGGAGATCACCTTTCCCCCCACAGATACATCAGAAATATATCTACACGTGGAACAACTCCAACAGAACACCTACTGAACGTTGGCAGAAGACCACAGACCTCGCAAAAGGAGAGGGGATTAAGAGCACTGCTTAAAGGAGCTCCAGAGACGGGCGCAAGCCACGGCTAAAAGGGCAGACCCCAGAGACGGGCATGAGACGCTAAGGCTGCTGCTGCCGCCACCAAGAAGCCTGTGTGCAAGCACAGGTCACTATCCACACCCGCCTTCCAGGGAGCCTGTGCAACCCACCACTGCCAGGGTCCTGGGATCCAGGGACAACTCCCCCGGGAGAAGGCACAGCATGCCTCACACTGGTACAACGTCACGCCGGCCTCTGCCGCTGCACGCTCTCCCCGCACTCCATGCCCCTCCCTCCCCCTGGCCTGAGTGAGCCAGAGCCCCCGAATCAGCGGCTCCTTTAACCCTGTCCTGTCTGAGCGAAGAACAGACACCCTCTGGCGACCTACACGCAGAGGCGGGGCCAAATCCAAAGCTGAGCCCCGGGAGCTGTGAGAACAAAGAAGAGAAAGGGAAATCTCTCCCAGCAGCCTCAGAAGCAGCGGATTAAAGCTCCACAATCAACTTGATGTACCCTGCATCTGTGGAATACCTGAATAGACAACGAATCATCACAAATTGAGGAAGTGGACTTTGAGAGCAAGATTTATGATTTTTTCCCCTTTTCCTCTTTTTGTGAGTGTGTATGTGTATGCTTCTGTGTGAGATTTTGTCTGTATAGCTTTGCTTCCACAATTTGTCCTAGGGTTCTATCCGTCCGTTTTTATTTGTTTCTTTGTTTTAAATTTTTTTCTTAATAATTGTTTTTTATTTTCATAACTTTATTTTATTTTACTTTATCTTCTTTCTTTTTTTTCCTTCCTCCCCTCCTTCCTTCCTCCCTCCCTCCCTCCTTTCTTTTTTCTTTCTTTCTTTCTACTCCTACTAATTCTTTCTTTCTACATTTTCTCCCTTTCATTCTGAGCCGTGTGGATGAAAGGCTCTTGGTGCTGCAGCCAGAAGTCAGTGCTGTGCCTCTGAGGTGGGAGAGCCAACATCAGAAAACTGGTCCACAAGAGACCTCCCAGCTCCACATACATCAAACGGCAAAGATCTCCCAGAGACCTCCATCTCAACACCAGCACGCAGCTTCACTAAACGACCAGCAAGCTACAGTGCTGGACACCCTATGCCAAACAACTAGCAAGATGGGAACACAACCCCACCCATTAGCAGAGAGGCTGCCTAAAATCATAATAAGTCCACAGACACCCCAAAACACACCACCAGACATGGATCTGCCCACCAGCAAGACAAGATCCAGCCTCATCCACCAGAACACAGGCACTAGTCCCCTCCACCAGGAAGCCTACACAACTCACTGAACCAACTTTATCCACTGGGGACAGACACCAGAACAATGGGAACTACGAACCTGCAGCCTGCAAAAAGGAGACCCCAAACACAGTAAGATAAGCAAAATGAGAAGACAGAAAAACACACAGCAGGTGAAGGAGCAAGATAAAAACCCACCAGACAGAACAAAGGAAGAGGAAATAGGCAGTCTACCTGAAAAAGAATTCAGAATAATGATAGTAAAGATGATCCAAAATCTTGGAAATAGAATAGAGAAAATGCAAGAAACATTTAACAAGGACCTAGAAGAACTAAAGATGAAACAAGCAACGATGAACAACACAATAAATGAAATTAAAAATACTCTAGATGGGATAAATAGCAGAATAACTGAGGCAGAAGAACGGATAAGTGACCTGGAAGATATAATAGTGGAAATAACTACTGCAAAACAGAATAAAGAAAAAAGAATGAAAAGAATTGAGGACAGCCTCAGAGACCTCTGGGACAACAATAAACACACCAACATTCAAATTATAGGGGTTCCAGAAGATGAAGAGAAAAAGAAAGGGACTGAGAAAATATTTGAAGAGATTATAGTTGAAAACTTCGCTAATATGGGAAAGGAAATAGTCAATCAAGTCCAGGAAGCACAGAGAGTCCAATACAGAATACATCCAAGGAGAAACACGCCAAGACACATATTAATCAAACTGTCAAAAATTAAATACAAAGAAAACATATTAAAAGCAGCAAGGGAAAAACAACAAATAAAACACAAGGGAATCCCCATAAGGTTAACAGCTGATCTTTCAGCCGAAACTCTGCAAGCCAGAAGGGACTGGCAGGACATATATAAAGTGATGGAGAAAAACCTGTAACCAAGATTACTCTACCCAGCAAGGATCTCATTCAGATTTGATGGAGAAATTAAAACCTTTACAGACAAGCAAAAGCTGAGAGAGTTCAGCACCACCAATCCAGCTTTACAACAAATGCTAAAGGAACTTCTCTAGGCAAGAAACACAAGAGAAGGAGAAGACCTACAAAAACGAACCCAAAACAATTAAGAAAATGGGAATAGAAACATATATATTGATGTATTATAAATGTGTTTTATTATATTTTATCTTTTATCTTAAGTGTAAAGGGAATAAATGCTCCCACCAAAAGACACAGATTGGCTGAATGGATACAAAAAGAAGACCCATATATATGCTGTCTACAAGAGACCCACTTCAGACCTAGAGACACATACAAACTGAAAGTAAGGGAATGGAAAAAGATATTCTATGCAAATGGAAACCAAAAGAAAGCTGGAGTAGCAATTCTCGTATCAGACAAAACAGACTTTAAAATAAAGACTATTAGAAGAGACAAAGAAGGACACTACATAATGATCAAGGGAATGATCCAAGAAGAAGATTTAACAATTTAAATATTTATGCACCCAACATAGGAGCACCTCAATACATAAGGTAAATACTAACAGCCATAAAAGGGGAAATCGACAGTAACATATTCATAGTAGGGGACTTTCACACCCCATTTTCACCAATGGACAAATCATCCAAAATGGAACTAAATAAGGAAACACAAGCTCTAAATGATACATTAAACAAGAAGTACCTAATTGATATTTATAGGACATTCCATCCAAAAACAACAGAATACACATTTTTCTCAAGTGCTCATGGAACATTCTCCAGGATAGATCATATCTTGGGTCACAAATCAAGCCTTGGTAAATTTAAGAAAATTGAAATTGTATCTAGTATCTTTTCCGACCACAACGCTGTAAGACTAGATATCAATTACAGGAAAAGATCTGTAAAAAATACAAACACATGGAGGCCAAACAATACACTACTTAATAACGAAGTGATCACTGAAAAAAAATCAAAGAGGAAATAAAAAAATATCTAGAAACAAATGACAATAGAGACACGAAGACCCAAAACCTACGGGATGCAGCAAAAGCAGTTCTAAGAGGGAACTTAATAGCAATACGATCCTACCTTAAGAAACAGGAAACATCTTGAATAAACAACCTAACCTTGCACCTAAAGTAATTACAGAAAGAAGAACAAAAAACACCCCAAAGTTAGCAGAAGGAAAGAAATCATAAAAATCAGATCAGAAATAAATGAAAAAGAAATGAAGGAAACGATAGCAAAGATCAATAAAACTAAAAGCTGGTTCTTTGAGAAGATAAAATTGATAAACCATTAGCCATACACATCAAGAAAAAAAGGGAGAAGACTCAAATCAATAGAATTAGAAATGAAAAAGGAGAAGTAACAACAGACACTGCAAAAATACAAAAGATCATGAGAGATTACTACAAGCAACTCTATGCCAATAAAATGGACAACCTGGAAGAAATGGACAAATTCTTAGAAATGCACAACCTGCCAAGACTGAATCAGGAAGAAATAGAAAATATGAACAGAACAAGCACTAAAATTGAAACTGTGATTAAAAATTTTCCCACAAACAAAAGCCCAGGACCAGATGGCTTCACAGGTGAATTCTGTCAAAAATTTAGAGAAGAGCTAACACCTATCCTTCTCAAACTCTTCCAAAATGTAGCAGAAGGAGGAACATTCCCAAACTCATTCTACGAGGCCACCATCACCTTGATTGCAAAACCAGACAAGGATGTCACAAAGAAAGAAAACTACAGGCCAATATCACTGATGAACATAGATGCAAAAATCCTCAACAAAATACTAGCAAACAGATTCCAACAGCACATTAAAAGGATCATACACAATGATCAAGTGGTGTTTATTCCAGGAATGCAAGGATTCTTTAATATACATAAATCAATCAACGTGACACACCATATTAACAAACTGAAGGAGAAAAACCACATGATCATCTCAATAGATGCAGAGAAAGCTTTCGAGAAAATTCAACACCCATTTATGATAAAAACCCTGCAGAAAGTAGGCATAAAGGGAACTTTCCTCAACATAATAAAGGTCATATATGACAAACCCACAGCCAACATCATCCTCAACGGTGAAAAACTGAAAGCATTTCCACTAAGATCAGGACAAGACAAGGTTGCCCACTCTCACCACTCTTATTCAACATAGTTTTGGAAGTTTTAGCCACAGCAATCAGAGAAGAAAAGGAAATAAAAGGAATCCAGATCAGAAAAGAAGAAATAAAGCTGTCACTGTTTGCAAATGACATGATACTATACATAGAGAATCCTAAAGATGCTACCAGAAAACTACTAGAGCTAATCAATGAATTTGGTAAAGTAGCAGGATACAAAATTAATGCACAGAAATCTCTGGCATTCCTATATACTAATGATGAAAAATCTGAAAGTGAAATCAAGAAAACACTCCCATTTACCACTGCAACAAAAAGAATAAAATACCTAGGAATAAACCTACCTAAGGGGACAAAAGACCTGTATGCAGAAAATTATAAGACAGTGATGAAAGAAATTAAAGATAATACAAATAGATGGAGAGATATACCATGTTCCTGGAGTGGAAGAATCAACATTGTGAAAATGACTCTACTACCCAAAGCAATCTACAGATTCAATGCAATCCCTATCAAACTACCACTGGCATTTTTCACAGAACTAGAACAAAAACTTTCACAATCTGTATGGAAACACAAAAGACCCCGAATAGTCAAAGCAATTTTGAAAACGAAAAATGGAGCTGGAGGAATCAGGCTCCTTGACTTCAGACTATACTACAAAGCTACAGTAATCAAGACAGTATGGTACTGGCACAAAAACAGAAAGATAGATCAATGGAACAGGATAGAAAGCCCAGAGATAAATCCACGCACATATGGTCACCTTATGTTGTATAAAGGGGGCAGGAAAGTACAGTGGAGAAAGGACAGCCTCTTCAATAAGTGGTGCTGGGAAAACTGGACAGGTACATGTAAAAGTATGAGATTAGATCACTCCCTAGCACCATACACAAAAATAAGATCAAAATGGATTAAAGACCGAAATGTAAGGCCAGAAACTATCAAACTCTTAGAGGAAAACATAGGCAGAACACTCTATGACATAAATCACAGCAAGATCCTTTTTGACCCACCTCCTACACAAGTGGAAATAAAAACGAAAATAAACAAATGGGACCTAATGAAACTTCAAAGCGTTTGCACAGCAAAGGAAACCATAAACAAGACCAAAAGACAACCCTCAGAATGGGAGAAAATAGAGGCAAATTAAGCAACTGACAAAGGATTAACCTCCAAAATTTATAAGCAGCTCATGCAGCTCAATAAAAAACAAACAAACAACCCAATCCAAAAATGGGCAGAAGACCTAAATAGACATTTCTACAAAGAAGATATACAGACTGCCAACAAACACATGAAAGAATGCTCAACGTCATTAATCATTAGAAAAATGCAAATCAAAAGTACAATGAGATAGCATCTCACACCAGTCAGAATGGCCATCATCAAAAAACCTAGAAACAATAAATTCTGGAGAGGGTGTGGAGAAAAGGGAACACTCTTGCACTGCTGGTGGGAATGTGAATTGGTATAGCCACCATGGAGAACAGTATGGAAGTTCCTTAAAAAACTACAAATAGAACTATCATATGACCCAGCAATCCCACTACTGGGCATATACCCTGAGAAAACCATAATTCAAAAAGAGTCATGTACCAAAATGTTCATTGCAGCTGTCTTTACAATAGCCTGGAGATGGAAACAACCTAAGTGTCCACCATCGGATGAATGGATAAAGAAGATGTGGCACATATATACAATGAAATATTACTCAGCCATAAAAAGATATGAAATTGAGCTATTTGTAATGAGGTGGACAGACCTAGAGTCTGTCATACAGAGTGAAGTAAGTCAGAAAGAGAAAGAGAAATACTGTATTCTAACACATATATATGGAATTTAAGAAAAAAAAAATGTCATGAAGAACCTGGGGGTAAGACAGGAATAAAGACACAGACCTGCTAGAGAAAGGACTTGAGGATATGGGGAGGGGGAAGGGTAAGCTGTGACAAAGCAAGAGAGAGGCATGGACCTATATATACTACCAAACGTAAGGTAGATAGCTAGTGGGAAGCAGCCGCATAGCACAGGGAGATCAGCTCGGTGCTTTGTGACCACCTGGACGGGTGGGATAGGGAGAGTGGGAGGGAGGGAGAGGCAAGAGGGAAGAGATATGGGAACATATGTATATGTATAACTGATTTACTTTGTTATAAAGCAGAAACTAACACACCATTGTAAAGCGATTATACTCCAATAAAGATGTAAAAAAAAAAAAAAAAAGACATTCTCATCACCCCCCTTCGAAATTGTATATTGAAGTTGGATTGACTTAATGACCAAATCAGCTTCCCCTTATTCATACCCAGGATGTGGGCATCTACACTGAGTAACTCAGTTTTATTCCTTTAAAGCCACATCAAAATTACAGTGAAAAATTCAGAGTATGTCAAAAGACACATGCCCCCTACTATATTAATGAATATTTGAATCCTAATGTATCTTTCTTGAAACTACTATCCTGAACACAATGGCTGAGTCAAATGATACTTCCTATGATTAAAAAAAAAAGGATTTTTGCAAAAGAACATTATGAACAGTTCATTTTGAACAAATGAGTGGTAGGTAGGCTTCTCATGTGTTTTGCATGAGCTCAAGTTCTCTTTCATATTGAAGACCACCACCTGGGTCCTTAGTGATAAGTGCCATAAATGTGAAAATTCAGACAGTCAGTTACTCTGTGATGCCAGTGAAACAAGATATCGACTTTCCAGTGTGACATTCCTACCCTGCTATTTGAGCATTAGGCTTGGATTGGATCACTTCCATGTGACAGTTCAGAAAATACAGCAGTACAATGAGTTTTAAACAAATTGAGTCAGAAGTGATAGAAGGGTGATGGAAACCAAGAACATATTGATTCTATTTCCACACTAATCACTCACTGCAACAGCTGGTTCATTACCGCATACCTCTCACCTATGAGGACCGAAAGCCAATGGAGAATGAGTCTGCCAGTGATTTCCAATTCACCACTTACACACATACTTCATGGCACACAGCAGAGCATCATCTGAAAGCTGTGTTCTGAGAAATGTTAATAGTTATAACTAAACCAAAAAAGAAAAACTGTGTTTGTTAGATTACATAAAATTAAATGTGATTCTTTTACCAAAGGAGCTTTTTACTATTTCTTGAATATGGAAATGTGCATAAATAGAATATGCACTGTGACTCACACTTGATCCAAAGCTTTCTTTTTGCAAAGAAACCTACTTACATTTCAGAAAACACTGGAATGGAATTAGAAAACACTGAAACAAATGGAGCCATGAATTAAGAATAAGGGCCCATGTTTTTCTTCCTGCCTCTGAAACCGATTTATCAAGCTGTCAGAAGCTGGGCTCTGATTTCTCTTCACACTTAGTCCAGATCTTAAAATTTTCCAACTTTTTTCAGCGGGAAAAAGAAAAAGCTGAGTAAAACAATCTAGATATAATCATTAAGATGGGCAATATAATTATATTTTGATTTTTTAAGACAGTCCTTCTCTTTAGGAGAGTACCATTTTAAATCTGTATGTCTTTCCCAATTATAGATTGCTGGTAATACACTTACAAGCCCTCTTACTGGCTTGTTCCTCAGTTTCCCTCATAATTTGGAGTAGATTATGAAAAATCACTTCATTCAGGAAGGATGGCATACCTACAACAATCAGTACCCCTGACTCCCACAGTATTGGTCTGCTTTTCTGCTCGAAATAGTCAGTTGACCTGTTACAGTGATGACATAAGTTGACTCAATAAAGTTAATGGTGTCCCAATTCCCTCTTTTATTTTGAAATTACTGCTGCTACCAGTAGACAATTTCTTTGAATTATAACCAGTGGAGAGCTAAGAAACAGAAAGAATATTTATCAACGTCTTTGACAACTGCTACTTCTAATCTGCATCATTCTTTTAAACTTGGTACATTGTGCTGTTATTGACCAACAGATTAATCAGTAAGATGTGGGTGAAACTTAAACACAATGACTGCACCTGCCTAAGCTCCCAGGAATGGTTATATTTTAACAGGCAAGGAGTTAAATTTGTTTTATTTAAAATTAGTTTTGGTAACTAAAGAGCCCCAGCTCCTCAAATATCTATAAAAGTAAACTACTGAATATATTGTTAAGCTATAAGGGAGATGACCATTAGTCAATGGTATATTTTGAGGAAATAGATCCCAAGTTTGTAGAAAGTTGTTTCTATTGGTATTGGCCTTTCCCAGCATACTACACCTAAGAATTAACAAGGCCACCTACACGTGAAAGAACACTAAGATCCTCCTATTGGTGGATTGGAAGTGCTTGGCATATACTTCATATTTCATCATGTAATGATATACAAATTAAACACACAAAATAGAACCAGTAAACTTCACTTGAATAAAAACTAAATGATATAGAAATGATTAAAAGCTGGCTGGCAGATTTTAATAATCCAATCAGTTTTAAATAAAGAAGTAACCAGAGAGATTATTAAGTACACTATTTTTACTCCTCTGACCATCCTTCACAGAAGAAATAATTTAAAAGGGTTTCAAACTGAGAGTGTTCTGATTCATTGGTTGCCGAGTTTTCTATTTACTGTGCCATGTATGTAAACATATGTAAGCAGTCAATCTCAAGAAAGAAGGCTCCAGATATATTTGTGGGCCCAACCTGAGAGATGTTAAATCCCTCACATAAGGTCCTGTGGCAGAGACATTTATTTACTTTTCATCAAATGTCCATGTTCTCCCCACATCCCTGTCCTTGAAAGGTTACGGAGCTTGTGTGACAAGTTGTGTCTTCTAGATTATGAAAAAAGTGGCATGGGTCATGCCATACTAAAACATTCAAGAGGAGCTCCCTATTTAACCTTGATGCCTTAAGTTGAGATGTCAGAGCATGTGTCTGCCTGGCTTTTGAGTAGCTGCATGTGGCAAAGCCCTGAACCAACCTGTGTTGTCTATGTAATATAAGCAAAAAAAATCTTTCATTGTGATAAGCCATTGAGATTGGAAGTTAAATAATTACCTCAGCATCATCCAGCCTTAGACCATGATCAGTATTCCTTTGAGATAAATTCTCTAAGCATATAGGGATATAAGGCAAAAGGGCCCCTTTTTAACCTACTCTTACATTTTTTTTTCAATTTCACTTGATTTATTTAGCACTTAGTAGTTGTCAGGCTATATACTAGATGCTACAGATGTAAACATTCAATAAACAATCCATAATGCCCAGGAGTTCATAGACTAGTATAAAAGGCAGAGACTTAGGCCACATATTTTAAGATCAGTAGAGGTACGCATTGGATGCTACTGAAGGAAAGGTAACTAACCCAGACTAGAGAAAATCAGTAAAGACACCAGGTAGGAGTACCACTTGATATGCACCATGAAGGAAGAGAAGGTGCTGACCAAGTTAAGAATATGTGAAACAATAAGAAGCATGGTCTGTACTGGGAAACTAGGGTGAGATATAGGCAAGGTCTGGAGCACAGAGAGCCTTGAACACCACTTTAAGAAGATAGATTTTTATTCTGAATGCAATGAATTATTTTAAGCCACAAGAATTAAATAGGTGTTCCTGAAAAAAAATAGTTCTAGCTACTCTTCAGACAAGGAATTCTGCAGTTTCTCAGAGGATGGGTCAAAATTACCCAGGAAGCTTCTCAAAAGATGAACAAGCCAACAGATTCCCAAACCGCACCCAAAATGAACTGAATCACAGCCTAACTGGTACATGACTGGTACACGGAGCCTAGAAATCCATGTTTGTAAAAAACACACCATGTGTTATCTGTACATATTAAAGTGTGAAAACTACTAGAGCAGAAGGGAATTGAGACTGGAAACCTAGAGTCCAGCCCAGAGTTAAGAAAAATGAAGACCTACATGAAAGGAGGACCAGAGAGAATGAAAGGAAGGCACTGATTGTATTCTGGGGGGTCAGGAGAGAATGTTTAGATTGATGAAAGGAGAGTGTGACCTGAGTCTTCTGGCCTGGAACCCAGATTTCTGGGTGTTATGTTGCTATGTATTGAATAAGATACAATAGAAAGATACAAAGAATCTGTAGAAGAATTTCATATGTTCAGCCATACACAAAAATAAAAGCCTAATCCTACATTACTGTTTTAAAAAGCATTTAAATACATGTGGAAAATAGAGTAGAGAAAAAAAAATAACAGTGGGATTCAGCACTACCAGGGTATAGCATTAAAAAGAAAATAATAGATAAATTAGACTATGCATATGTGAATTGAATAAAACAATAGTATCTCTAATGTAGAGAGAATAGCCTAAAAAGAAAGAGGGTTCATGAGTAAACAAAATGATTTTTTTCCAATAGAAAAAAAACATAACTCAGATTGAATGGCTTTTCAAAATGTGTTTTCTTCTTTTCCTCAGAAAAAAAAAAAAAGGCACAATTATGTTAGCTTTTACTCCCTTGGTTTTTAGCCTACTTAGATTTCTGCCAAGTTTATTGGTATAGTCAATACAGTAATAAGTAATCGTTAATTTTAGTAACAAACAGCATATTTGATTTAGAAAAACAAAGCCAAATAGCTAAAGAGAGTTCTTTAGATTCACTGACCAAGGAAAAACCTCTCTTGTTTTTTTCCAAGGAAAAGAAGTGATTTGTGCTTATTTCGATCCAAAGAGAGAGGGAGTGCAATCCCTTCAGATTGCCAAGATGATTTCTCCTGAATTTAAATAAAAATCTAAATCAGAAAAGGGTGTTGAATGAGTGTTTTGTTTTCCAGACATGCCAGGATTTTTGAAAATGCTGGAACATTCAGTTCACCTAATAAAATGATTAAAAAAAATTCACCGGTGGAGATCTTTCTTTTTCTGGGTTATAGTTAAGAACTTAGAAGTGTGTGTCTGAGGCTTGTTTTAAACTCCTTCAAGTCCATTGGGCACAAAAGGTAAATTGCATTTCAATTCAGAAAGACCACTGTTGCCTTGGAAAGTAAACTGCGGCTCTACACCATTCCTATCTTCAAGAAACCATATGCAACGGGAAAATGCATTTCAGTACTATCATCATCAAGGTAAGAGGGTTTGATTTGAGTGAACATTTCTCTCCTTGAGTTTTGACGATTCGACCTACATATTCTGATGGTTTTACATGTCTACTTTCAAAAACACTTATGCCACCTTTTGATAAATCCAGAATATTCAGAACTCACGGGCAAGTCACTTGATGTCAAATATTTCAGTTCTCTGGCTTTGGCCTCATACTTTCATGCTCCTTTGGTTACATTGCATTAAGTTTATTGCTTTAGAAAGAATGCATATGACCACCATGACCATAAAAGAAGTAACTTATCTAGAATACTCCCCTTTAGGAAATGCGTCAAACACAGCAGATACTTTTGTTCCTTACCTTAAAATATTAAAACTCAAAGTGACCACCAGAATTTCTTCTTTCCTCCACAGCTGACATACTCTTGAGGGATCCTCAGATTCCTTATCAATTTGTCCCAAATTCCATGTCCTGCCCTCAAAATAAGAAGCTAACCATTTTCTATCCTCTTTCTCTTCCTGTTTCAGGTACTTCCTGTGTTTCCTAAACAGGCACTTAATCTTCTCATAAAACTATACGGCTTATGTTTCCCTTCAAGTGTGTGCTGCTTGATTTGCCTTTTTTCCTTCTCATACTTTCCAAGTTCTGTATGTTTTTAAAGACCAAGTTCAAATATAATCACCTGTCTGAAACCTTCCCTGGTCATCTCCAGCAAGAATCAATTCACTTTGGTAGCATAGAACCAAGTTTCTTAGGGGTAGGAGATGGGGAGGATGGCAGATGTGCAGTATTTTACTTTTTACACTGTTTAGCTCATGTCCAAAAATCTTAACTGTGATAGCACAGTTTACTGCGCTCAAAGACCGAAGTGATAGATTTCCCTTATCTATTGGCTTTTTAGTTTGGGTTTGCTCAAGTTTGTAGGAACAATGTAACCACTATGGAAGGTTTTAATGATCTCAGTGGCTGTTCCTCAGTGATTTATTTTAAAGTATCCAATGAGGTTATACTTATTTAATTGTACTTGCACTTCCTGACACTTTTTCTTGCTACTTATACAAGTAAGGCTATTTTTTTATCAATTGGTCCTCACTTCATGTCACTATTTTTACAGTTCTGACTTTTAGGGCTCAAAAGTTTTTGTTCCAAGTACAATGTTTGGGAATTCAGAAGCATTTGTGTTTAGAAATCCCTCATCTTTAAAGATTCTCATGAACTTGGATAGAATTCCAGAACGTCTTTTCAAATACATCCCTTTGGAGATATGTTGTCATGCCTGCTATTTTTAGATGGTTCTGTGAAAAGAGTAGACAAGTAGGTTCCAGCTTCAGTAACTCCTATGTTTTTTATGCTTTTCCCAAAACTTGCCTGCAAATAGCATTTTGTTATGATTTCCCCTATTCTCACTTGTCCAGCAGAAATAGAAAGATACATGCAAATTTTTAAGGTTAGGAAACAGTAGAGGAAATGAAAATCACACTCAAGGATTAATTTTAGAACTTGCCCCTCCTTTGTGTACAAGACCCCTACTAAATGCGATAGGAAGGGATTTGGTGCATACAAACTTAATTGGAATTAGATTTTTAAAATAGTCTAAAGTAGAGCCCTGGATTATTCAAAAATAGGGACAATCATTTATTAATTTCATTCCTGATCTTCAGTGTCTCTGGAGGGAGGTAATTCACAAATCTTTGATTCTTGTCTTGAAATGGTGCATTTTTTGTGGTCAAGTTTTGAAACCTATTTTTTAATGCCCAATTCATTATAATGCCCAGACTTCAGTTTCACAAAATAACATTATTAAGCCTAGAGATCTAACTTAGTAAGAGTTTAAAAGCCTTCTAAACATTTTAATCATCACTGTATCCAAAAACCATATTTTATGAAATAGAAAATAAGCATTCTGTGAAAGATATTTCATTTGAATTTTTTAAAACTCAACCTCATACTGTAAGAATTAACACCAACCTTGCATCAAATATTTGACTGACATTTGGTTTGGGATATACATACACAGTATACATGGCTTCTTAGTTCCTAAAAATTCACCATATTTAAAGAGTAAAGAGATACTGAGAAGGTCACATCCACAAAGCACTCTCTAGTTTCTAGTTTTGCACCCAAATCTCTATTCTCATTTGCAGACAGATGGCCTCACCTCTCAGACCTGGGCAAAGTGGTGTTGCAAGAGCCTCAGCCTAACTGGAACAGAAAATGCCAGTGGCAGTGTACGAGCCTGGGTAAGGAAAATGAAAACACGCTAAGTAGTTCCAAAACATGAATTTAACACAGGGAATTGGCTATGTAGGTTTTGGAAGAGCAAGAACAAAAGGAAGTATGTGCGGGTGGAGGGAGCTATAGAAGCAGAAAAGAAGGGGTGACACCGTGATGTGAAGCTGCTGAAACCACTGGGCTGGAGCCTGATAGCCTGTACCTGCTTCTGTGCTCTTGGAGACATTTGTCACAGTCACTCCTGGATTGCTGAAGAGGTGTTGTATCCATCAAAGCTGGGACCTACCAAAGGTGCGACCCCTACCAGGTTCCTGTAGTCAAGAATCACTCAACTCCCAACTGCATCCACCATAATGTAATCCGAAGTAGGAAGTTTCACTTCTTCCTCTACCTTTTCTCACTAGTACCTCTTATTGTCAGAACCTAATAGGAATCGAATTTCCATAGGAGTCTGGTAAATGCAATCTGCAGACTCCTGTTCCCCAAAAATACATAGCAGAGTCCAGAGGGAGATGGGACCTGAGAGTATCCAGATGCTCGTCCAGCACAGGAGGCAATCTGCTATTCTGCCCACGATGAGTTGTTTTCCTAGAATTAGAAGTAGCTGCCTGCACATCCATCATACTTTTTCAACTGGTGCTTTTTGTTTCCTGCAGCACATAGTGATGGGTCAAGTGAACAATTTATCCCATCAAACTGACCTGATCTGGTTGGCCCATAGGGAAGAGAAAGACATTTTGGGGCTTACCACTTCCATCCTATTATCACTTGTGTAACAGAAACGTAAAGCAGAGATTAATATGAGGGAGCAAGCATGTGCTACTGGACAGCTCTTTGAAATCTAGACATCTCAGTGGAAGAGAATCCAATCCCCATTCTCCTGATCTCTGGTTGATGTTCCTGGAATAGCAGAACATCACCCTAGAGGACAGAAGAACAGAAAGGGTAGAAGACCAAATCATCCAGTAGGGAAATGTTTATTTATCCTTGACAATATTTAGCTTAGATTGGAACCCCTAAATGAAGAAACTTGTTTAATTCATTTTTCTTAAATACAAAACGGCCACAAAGTAATATTTACAAATTATATACAAGGTATAAAGCAAAAATACAGTAAACACCTGAATGCTTTTGTTCCATTCTCCCTCCCTTCTTCCACTATTATCAATTCTGTATTTATTTTCCTCTTGCTTATTGTTAGAATATTAACATGTATGTTTGTATCCCCAAACAAGACACTTCTTTATTTTGCATATTTTAATATTCATGTAAATGGATCATAATCTATATAATCTCATAAAATTAGCACTTTTACTCTAAAATATGTTCTGTTATTAATGTTTAATCTTGCATGTAGCTATGTTTCATTCATATCCATTGCTAATATTTCTATTTCAGTTTTAAATGTAAGGGGTCAAAATTTCATGCTTCACTTATTCTTTCAACTCCTTATGGACTTCGTTTTTCATTTCTATTTCTTTTAATATTCAGATAGTACTACTACAGAATCTTTGTCATCATATCCTAGTGCAAATAGGCAATTGTGGGTGTACCCTTAGAGATAGAATTTCTGAATATGAAGAAGTAATGCATGGGCTTCCCTGGTGGCGCAGTGATTGAGAGTCCGCCTGCTGATGCAGGGGACACGGGTTCGTGCCCCGGTCCGGGAGGATCCCACATGCCGCGGAGCAGCTGGGCCCATGAGCCATGGCCGCTGAGCCTGCACGTCCGGAGCCTGTGCTCCACAACAGGAGAGGCCACAACAGTGAGAGGCCCGCGTACAGCAAAAAAAAAAAAAAAAAAAAAAAGAAGTAATGCATGTATTTAATTTCGTTTAAAAACCATTTTTCAAAGTGGATGAACACCTTTAAAATCCTTCCAGTTGTTTCAACTTCTCAGTAATACTGAAATTTTTCACACTTTAGAAATTTTTTTCCAGTGTGGTTCATGTATCAGTTGTCTTCAGAACTATAAAACATTCACCAGAATATTGGCCAGTATAGGTTTATGACCAGATTACCTATTGAAAAATGCATGCTGTTACTAATTGTCATTACTTCACAACTTGAACATATGTCTTTCTGAGAGTGCTTTGGCAGTCGAATACAGTCAATGCATAGAAAATGTACAGTGTGTCTCAAAAAGAAATTTTTAAAAATTATAAATTGTTGAAATAAATATTATCATTTATTAAACATCTTCCAAGGCTGGATTTTTGTACAAGGATTTTTTATTTATAAAGATGATGAAATGGTGATGTTTAATTTGTTTTTAGTGGTTTTTTTGCATGTTAATTTACCTTTATTTATAGTAGCAAAAAGGTTGTTCTCAGTTGTGTCCAAGTTACCTGGTCAAGGAAGTAAACTGTCAGATGTCTTAGGTGTAAAAAACAGATCAAAAGCTCCACAGATGCTACCATCAGCTTTCAGTTTGCTAAGTGAAGCTTCATTTGTTACTGGGTTAATGACTTACAAGATTATTGAAAAATTCATCAAACACACTAAAAGGGCCCGTTTTATCTGTGGATTGATAGAGTTCTGAATTTTGTGTTGAAGCACACTGAAATAAAATATTAGTTTGGTAAGCTAATTGTGACTTTTGTACTTAGCTTCTTGAGGAATTATAATATCAAAAATACTCATAGGTAC